>NW_025953253.1:1800000-1963375 GCF_022496945.1 Annulohypoxylon maeteangense | reverse complement strand
CCCTAACCCTAACCCTAACCCTAACCCTAACCCTAACCCTAACCCTAACCCTAACCCTAACCCTAACCCTAACCCTAACCCTAACCCTAACCCTGAGAGACATTTAATGGGAGGTTACGGAAACTAAGGCTAATGCAATATTAAAGGGGTCTAGCGGCATTCGAGGTGGTTAAAGCGACTTTTTGAGCTAATTGGCAAGCTTGGAGCTTGGGATATGTTGTAACATAACAACCTTCTAAACTCGTGCATCGGCGAAGTGCCTCGTTGATCACTTGGGCATGTAATGATAAGTAAAGCATTTACTTACTATTCGAAATGCCAGTTCGCTTACCAACCGTTCATACTTATCTCAACCCCGTGTCTTGAAAGCTAAACACGGTAAAAATGGCATCGCCCCTTCACCGCCACCAATCATCACTTGAAAGCATCATCAACTTTTCTCCAGAACCACCTTTAAAAACAGAACTGCGCAACCAAGCTAGCCGTAAACTTCACGAAATTTGTGAACACTTTGACACCGGGATACCTCAAGGAGATTTTAGCCGTCCTCGGCTTATTCGTTATACTCATTCGTATTCGCTTTCTCAACAGTCTAGGGACTACTTTTTGCGCGCGTTCTTCCAAGCTGTAGATTTTCAGATTGATGGAGATGAACCCATTAATTTTGAAGAGATCCGCTCGAAATTCTTCGACTTTGGAGACTATCTCTTTAATAAGTTTTTTCTGCCGCGTAAAGCCTTGCCGCAACTTCGCTACTATATCACTTAGTTGCTAATTCCTCGTAGTGAAAGTTTCCACCAAGAAGACCCCGCAACCTTCACCAGCCTGGCATTCTGTAGTCCAGGAAGCACAAGGTCAAGGCGGCCAACAGTACGTCGGAACGGGGCCCCGATTATCATTTCTTTGGGGGGACTGTCTTGTTCGTGACCGTCATCGTTGCGTAATATCACGAAAATTTGACCTTGCCGAAGCACAACGTCGCCATAATCCCGACGGTGCTCGAGACGATGATGGGAATTTGGTACGAAATGATCTAAATGGGTACCCCGAATTCCTAGAACTGGCCCACATCCTACCACATTCCCTTACCAAAGTTAATCAGTGGGGTGAACTAGTATGTTTTTTGGGGGGGAGATGGGGATGGGTTAGCTTCTTTAACTAATCTTTCAACTAGGACCATTCCAAACAGTCTGCGCTTGCTATCCTGAACATGTTTGATGTCGGTGCTGCGGAATTAATCCAAGGCCCTGAGGTTGATCGACCACGTAATGCTCTTACGCTTACTGTGAATCAACATCGACTATTTGGCGATTTCCAAGTGTACTTCGAACCTGTCTTTGGAAGAGATCACGTTTACACGATTAAAACCTTCGAAGACGGATTTTTGGCTCAGGGAGCAGGGCTTCCTGTTACCCGTGAGCTTTATCTTACGGCCGACCGAATAATCGAGCCTCCGTCTCCTCGACTGTTAGCTATCCATCGTGCTATTGCCCATATCCTCAATTTATCAGCAGCCGGTAGTTATATCGATAAAATATATCGGGATATGGAAGAACAAGGAGTGCAGGCGGACGGGTCTACTCCGTTGGATCGGTTTGTATCCCTTGCCATTAGCCAACAACGCTCTTCTGTCTGTACTTAGGTAGTCGATCAGTAAGTGGCAGCTAATGGCAACAAAGCTTTATTAATACCTACCTATGTTACCACAATGGTCTCATATGGTGTCAGAAGTCTGGTCTGGAGGAAGACCAGTAACTAGGGGTCTATGAGATTAGGACTCGACCTGTGGAGATCCGTTGTGTTCAATTCTGTTGGTCGCTAGCTCTAGGGACAGAATAGACAGAGCCTCATCTATATGTATCCGCTGCTCTCCTTAGTGGGAGTACCTAGGTAGTTTAGAGCTTTTCACGCAACGACGTCATTATGCCCTTGCCTTCTAGTTCCCTCATGTGGTGGTTGAAGTTGCAATGCTAGCAGCTTTAGAAATACCATATTAGGTAGGTATTTATAGGTATACATTTACAGAGTTACTATTTGGCATATCTTTACCTAGGTAGGTATTCTTCCCCAAATCGATATACTTGACGACAATCCGCCACTTAATAATGGACAAGTCTGTCCTTAGATGGTTCATACATCGTATTCGTAATTCACCGATCTTCCAAAACATCTCTGAATGATACTACTGGCACAATCACCTTTAATGATCTGAGTTAAATTGACCAATGCATGCGCGCGGCGGCAGGCTCCGCGACGTTGCGTAGATATTGTTTAGGTAGGTAGTCGTGATTGTTCATACCCGTTCCTTAGGTCAGGGACTTGGCCTCAATGTTCCAAGTTGTCAACTAGCTACCTAGGTAGATTCCATCCTTTGATTTCATTATATGGTGTTATCCCCTTCCAGGATTAGGTAATTTGGTCTTGGACTTCTTGAACTAAACTGATGATGATTACCTACCTAGGCACTAAGAGTCTAAGATTGTAGCTTCCATCCATGGATACGAAAATATCAGTCCTCTGCGCGAGCTTCGGAGATGGGCGGGGCTTGGAGAACATTAGTACCGGAATTGACGGAATTACTACGATAGGAAACCCCTAGCACCCCGGTCCAAGTGAAAAAATCTAGTCGACAGTCACTCTCAACACAAGAACCCTTCATAAACTGAGCGTACCTACTTCGTACCTATCAGCAACTCTCCTGCTGAATTCCCATAGGGTAAAGAGATTTCAAAGTATCGTTATCTACCTAGGTACCTAAGTAAGTCAAGAAACATATTAGTATGGTTAACGTGCTAGTTAAACCTTTAACATACCTAGGTAGGTCCTTAGGCTGTTGAAATTTCAAACCGAAAAACATCATTACGACATGCCATAGCTAGTTTGTTGCGAGATTTATCCTTAATGTGGGTATTTTACGTATATGGAATGATGATCATACCTTAACTCTCCTAGCTACCCACTTACCATGTTCACTTCATCAGTAATCCAGATATACGTTGAATAATCGCAGATTGCTTCATAATGATACTTACTTACTTAAGCAACCCCCGCTAAGATACCCCTAATCATTTATTAGTGGGTATACTTCCAGAGCATTCTTAACTACTCGGAATCATTCCAAGTCCGATGTGTATGCTAGGGGAAATATTTGTGCCGTGCAAGGTCCATAATAAACCCGGTAAAGCTATAAGGGTAGGCAGGATGATTCCCGACTCGGCGACGATTATGAACTGCCTGACAAATCCGTCTATTGGCAATGATTTTCCCTCCGGTTATGGCTTGCGAATATTCGAGAACACCTCTTGCGATCCTCAGGTTACGTACGACTATTTCGCAAGTGTTAATGGGTATTAAAATCGAGAGATTCTCTTGCCTACGGTAATATTTTCTTATACTTCATTGAATATCACTTACAGGTAGGTAAACACAACTTCTTCTGATCAACCTTCAACTTGAGAAGCCTCTATCACCATGCCACCGAAACGCTTCCACGGCGAGGATGTCGATCCAGAACCTCTAGGTCGTCCTTTAGCATTTAAATTTAGCGGTAGGACGGCTACGAACCGGTTCTTGAAGGCTTCGATGACCGAGCGTCTCTCGACGTGGGATGCCAAAGATCTTCCGAAACGTGGGGTACCTACCAAAGAGCTGATCAATGTGTATAAGAGATGGGGTGAGGGAGGGTTTGGTGTTATTTTAACAGGTAACACGATGTTTGAGTATGATCATCTTGAGGCTGCGGGCAATCCCATTATTCCCAGAGATGCGCCGTTCTCCGGTGAAAGATTCCAAGGCTTTGCAGACATAGCATCCCAAGCAAAGGCACACGGAAGCCTCGTCGTCTGCCAGTTGTCTCACCCAGGTCGTCAAGTCACTGCCGATATCCAGGAGCATCCTATCTCTGCCAGTGATGTTCACCTTGATCAAGTTATCATGGGTATGAGATTTACGAAGCCGAGAGCCATGGATAAGAAAGATATTCAGGACGTTATCGACGGGTTTGCCCATGCCGCAGAATATTGTTATAAAGCCGGCTTTGACGGGATTGAGTTGCATGGGGCGCAGTGAGTTAGCTCGTGTAATGATATTAAATTCAAGGGCTCACTAGGAATATAGCGGATATCTGTTAGCGCAGTACTTGTCCCCGACCACTAACAAGCGAACAGACGAGTATGGGGGCTCGCTCTTGAATCGCTCGCGTCTGATCTTCGAAGTCGCCGATGAGATTCGGAAGCGGGTTAACGACGAGAAGTTCATCGTTGGCATCAAGGTTAACAGCGTGGAGTTCCAGGAGAGCGGATTTAGTACCGATGATTGCAAAAGCCTTTGCGCCGCCCTCGAAGAACGCAATTTCGATTTCGTTGAGGTACGTCCGCCTAGTTTGATATGATGGGGGTTTGAAGCTGACAAGGTACTACAGTTATCTGGTGGGACGTACCAAGACCTCGCATTTGCTCACAGGCGGGAGTCTACCAAGAAGCGAGAGGCTTTTTTCCTGGAATTTGCCGAGAAGATTGTTCCGCTGTTAACTAAGACGAAAGTTTATGTCACTGGCGGATTTCGATCCGCGGATGCCATGGTGAATGCGCTCCAGACCGTGGACGGGATCGGATTGGCAAGGCCGGCATCTAACGAATTTGATCTGCCGAAGAAGATCTTAGATGGGAGTGTTAAAAGTGCTGTTGAATACTTCGACGAGCAAGAGTATGCCCTCACAAATTTGGCATCAGGCACACAGTATGTCTAGCAAAGTGGTTCCCATCTGTCTCCCGCGGGAGTCGAATTTATGATCTGTTGCAAATCGCTAACGAGATTATCTAGAATGCGACTAGTGGGAAATGATAATGAACCTCTAGACTTCACCCGAGACGATCATAGGGAACCATTCCTTAAATCCATGGAGAAATGGGTTCAGGAGATGAGTAAGAATGAAGATAACTCCAAGTTCGGATTTGTCGATGTCGAAGGTGTGAAATTACAACCATATGGAACTCCTTACGCGTCAAATTGACGTGTGTAGGTATACACCATAAAGGACTATTCTAGGTGCCTGCTATTTACCTGGATGTATTGATACGAGGTCTTTTAATGCGAAGTCAGAAGTGCTGTTCAAATTAGATGACATTGCTTACCATAGCTGCATAGGTACCTGCTAGGTGGGTGCCTATACAACATTATGTTTTAAATACAGGGGGCTAAGGCCTTATATTTTAGGGGTGTATGCCCTATTAAAACGCTAATGTTCCCTTTTCTCACCTAAATCTGAACTAGGTACCTATGCACGTAAGACAACCTTGGAAGTAACTGTCAAGTTTTGTGATGAATCAACTACCTACCTAGGTAGGTATATACTTATTCATCATGGGTAAACAGCGACGACACTTTAGCTAGTTACCCCAAGCCTTCCAAGGTTCTTTATCTACCACTCTAGGTAGGTTGGTAGGGTAAAATGCAAAATCAATCCACAGCGGCCCAGGATCACCTCCTTAAAACACCATCATCTAGCCATATGCACCGTTTCCCAGAATACGTAATTGATGAAACTGGCAAAGCTTTTATACTGACCAAACTTCCTTTCTCAATCTCCCAGTAAATATCCGCGACATATTTGACATCCAGCTATTCCTCACGCCATTCCCCGCTAGCTCTGCTGGGTTCTCTTTTGTGCCAAGCGGGTCTCCCGGTCCAAGTTCCGGGATAGGACCGTCGGTGCCTAATTCGGCATCTGGAAGTTTAGGTGGGAGGTTTCCACGGTCACGATGCGAGGGCATTGATCTACTAGACCATTTACCTAGGATAGCTTTAGCCCAGTGTCTGGGTTTGAAGGGGATGAAGGCCTCTATCTTTCCGGCGCGGTACCGACGATACCGACGAAATGATACGGTTGCCAGAAATCCGAGTATGATGACGATAAGAATTCCGGACAAAGCCATCGCTGCCGTATTTGTGCTTGAGGAAACGCCTGCGGAACTCCCTTCATTTACGCTAGGACTCGGATTGTTCTCACTGCCAGTGGTGGATGTGCTTCCTGTCAGGATAGGCGTCGCCGCATCCCGTTGACTAGATGGGGAGGATTGGGATGTGCTCATTGACACCTCTGTCCCGGTCGGTATAATAGGAGAGCTAATCCGTGGTACATCTGTTTCCGTTTCAGCCGGGATTGGTGTCGAGATAGATGTTGCCGAAGTTATTTGGCGTGTTGAATGAGCTGATGTGATTGTAGAGGTTATAGCTCCGGCTGTACTGAAACTCGACGAGTCACCGACCACGACGTTTTCTGAGGAGGCAACGATGACGACGTTGGCCGGCGAGTTAGGGTCCAAAGGGTCGGTTTGGAGACTGGAAAGGTCCTGTTGCCTCCAGCGGATCTGTATGGCTGGTCCTACGGTAGCGGAAGGTCTACTCCCCGAGCCTGTTTGAAATCCCCAGATGCCGCCTCGAAAGTCTGTTGTGTCTGATGTGCAGGCGAATCCACTGTACGAGGGACTTTGTATTAGTCATGATATCAGGAAAGGGGCTTAGAAGCTTTCCATTATACCTTGGAACGCAGTACATGGCGGTCTCCCCTGACGATGTTGGTGGGAATCCTTCACCAATTCTATCATCTTTGGCGGTGCAGCCCGCATAGAAGCCGCTAGGACATATCGCGGGCGAGTAGTAGCCGAAGCCCTTCTGGGAGATATTGTCGACCCAAGAGGGAGGATCGCATGAAGAAGGTCCTGTGGTAGGAAAGGCTGGATACTGCGATGGCACCTTTGTGCTTGTCAGCAGCCACGTAATTGGGCACGGCGGAGTGAAGACTGTTGTAAGTTCGGAAAGGCGTTCCCCAATTGCCGCCCGCTGCCTAGCAGTCGTTGTCGTCAACGACATTGGCGGCTTGTGTTGGGCAGTAGGAGATACAGAGGCTTCCGAGATTTATATGCTTAGGGTATGAGACCGAAAACAGACTCCCCGCGCCCTCAGCATCACCGCAAGGACATGTGAATAGTTGATGGGTAAGTAAGTTTACATGTGAGCGGGCGCATCTTGAATCATGTAGATCATCAGTCAGGTCCCGCGAGATGTCCGTCTGCAACTTGCCTTAATATTGTGCGGCTGACACCTCTTGCTTCCACAGTCACACATTGATTAGCCCCGGATCAGACCTGGAGCTCTACCATACGAAGGGTCCGGATTTAGTCGGCCACGATCCTCATTGGCTAAGTCGGGGCGAGAATTGCTTGCCGAGGGTTTTAATACCTATATGGGTGTCTCTTTAAAACACCATCAAAACGTGTTGGTGCCCCGCTTCACACATCTGGAACTCCCCCTGCATACCGCCCCTCATTCAGGGCTCGGTTTGTCTTGAAAGAGCGTTATCGCCTTTTGAAGAAGTTGTCGGCTACCAACCTGGGCGGCTCTCCTAAGATTTATTTCACTTTTGAGGCGGCAGAGAGTCTTCTGACTTCCGATACTCGTAGTAAGCATGGGCGTTCTGTGCCACGCATCGGTATCGATGATGTGGGAAGATGGGTGATGCGCCTTGCTTTGCGGCTGAATACTACTCAAGTAGCCTCCGTGCCCTTCGGGTTCTTGGGCGGCAGCTCCTTTTCTGTAGAATTGCGGAGGTACTCGGAAAAGGTGAGGCAAACCCATCCAGATAGATTCATGGGTATAATCCGCCAAGAGCTTTACCTGGTACCTAGCTACCTTCATGACGATTTTTGTAGGATCGGAACTAGCGACGCCAGTACCTAGGTAGTCTTTCCCTCTTGTCAAACATAACTCAACTGAAAGTTCCGTAACCCTTATGGAGTTCATTCCAGACCGTTTCTAGTTTTACAGTGCGTCAAGCCCTAAAAGGTGCTATATGTCTCAGGGCTTTTAGCGGCGAGGTGCGAACCAGTTACTCGTAGACGGTTGTGGCTGGTGGCGGTATTAAAATATATGGAAACCACTAAATCATTAAAACTTCCAAGGTTCCTATAGGTAATTATAGTGCGCTTTTGCAGCATAATTGAACTGAAAATTGTTGGTTGAACTATTACCTACCTACCTCGGTAGGTACTACATACTAGGTGGTAGGTAAGCGAATTGAACTGCAATCGTGCGATTGATAAATTAAGCTGTTATTTACATTATCAACTGGCCGACGGTATTACGGATAGTTGCTTACCTTCCAAGGGTTCTCTAAAGATGTCAGTTAATAAGTGCATACCTGGATGGTAGGGACGCGAAGTGATACCTATGGATGCACTATGGAGTCCATATGATAGAATGAGCAATCTCTCGGCCTATCAAATAAATAAACTTCAAGTAAGGAATTGGCCAGGCCAACGGTAGTAGAATGATTCTCAAATTAGAAATCATTGGGTGATAAGATCTACCCGTAGTCTACGTAGATCTGTTAGGATTGAGACACTGTTTGTTTTTGACCAACCAAGCCATCTTGCCCAAATATGCGTGTGGGGGTTATATAAGGAGAGACGGCGACAATGTTGTAAATACCGCCGAGTCCGATGCTATCAAGGCTACCACTCGGTATTTGCCCCCCTCAAAGGTTGTAAGCCTCCTTTGCCCAAGATCGTCATACCTTCAACGACATTGAACTTATCAACATGTTGAATCTAGCATCCATATATACTTGGTCTTGGATGACTATGGAGCTCTTTCCAAATCTACACCTATGTAGGTACCTACTAGGAACCTAGTAAGGCATAATAATTGTGGAATGAGTCGTACTTTCAATACGCTCACTGCTTAACCCTCCTGCACTTGCAATGTTAACTCGGAACGAACAAATAAATAGGCACCTCCCTGGTACCTAACCTAGCGGCTTTTTTCCTCTTGACAACTTACTTTGCGTGGCCAAAAGTTCACAGGCTAAGTTTCCAACCCTCGTCACAATTCTCAAATTATATAGCAGATCACAATGATCAAATTGCACCACTATGAGGTTACCTTTGCAGGCTCCTTCGACTTTATTATCGCATCTATGTCTCACTTCCAAGCAATATGGTGCAATAGTACAGTGATCCTCCACCTTGATGTTAGTTTTACACATCTAGCGACTATAAGACGATAAACACCCGGGTCAATATCATCTCGGACTACACGCCCCGTCTTTGACCCAAAACGTCTAAGCATGCTACTTGATCGAATCGTTTTCGGTAGGGGAGAAGACTCGGGCAACATCATGGCTCATTTAGAGGACGATGTTTTCCTTTCCAACGACGGAAAGTTGGAGTGGTTCCTTGGGGGGGTTGCTCGAAATGTCTTCGCCGTTCTTAGTCGAACCAGTTGAGGGCCTACGTTGAAGTGCGTTGCCCTATTCGACACTTCGTTCGGTCCCCACTATAACAAATAGAGTCAGTAATTGCTTATTTGCTTAGGTAGGGGATTGTTGGCTCATTTAATGCATGTCTCGAAAGTGACTAATTCCAAGGGAGCGGAAATGATACTAGAAAGGGGAACAAATAATTCTGGATGCTACATACTGTTCGCGCCTCCTCGCCAAAGGCCGTAGAACCCATCGCAATTCTTCCACATCTTGATAGTTCCGTCTTCCGACCCGGTCGCGTACAGCTTACCGTCCGGCGAGAAGGCCACCGACCAAACAGGTCCGTGGTGGCCCTTGTGGATATCTGCCCAAACTTATCAGCGATAGGATCAAATATTAGGTATGATGAGAGCACAAACCTATTTCTACATCGTCGTCCCATCGGTAAACTCTTGCCCACGTAGCAGGAATGTCTTCGCCGACAATGATCTTCCTACCCTTGGGGTCTAAGGCGACACTTGCCACCTTGTAGCTCATCTTGGTGCGCTTCAGTTCATTCATAGCACGGAGACCACCCCAAAAGTAGATAGACTTGCCAGCAGCTACGGCCAGAACCGGCAATCCCTCGCCGATATCTGTTTTGGATGTGTACTCAGGAGCCAGCGCGCAGAATTCGCATGATCCGATCTCGCCATCCAGAACTTCCTGCTTCACGACGCTTCGGCTAGGCAAGTCGAACCAGCGCAGGGTGTTGTCGGACGCGGTAATGAGAATGTTAGGATCCCTCGTCCAGACGATGAACTTGATAGAGGCAGTGTGAACTCCGGCCCCTATCTCAAAGGCGGAGGATGCCAAGATGGTGGACGGCACGACGGCGGCTTCTGCGCCGTTACCATTCGTTGCGGCATCGGTGTTGGAAGCGGGCTTCATCTCAGTGAGGTCGAAGATGCGAAGCTTCTTCTCCATACCACCAGTAGCGACGAGATCGGAATTGTCCGGCGGATACGCGACGGCGCGAACGATATGATCGTGCTGCAGAGTGAACAGAAGCTCGCCGGTGTGGGTGTCCCATATCTTTCTATCAATACAGTTTAGCTGGTGCTTAGGCGTTGAGGGGGACAAACACCCACGCGGTGAAATCCGCAGAGGCCGTGGCAGCGGTAGCTGCGTCGGGGCTAAGTCTGGCTTGCCAAACAGCGCCTTTATGCCCGATGAAGGTACCGATCCAGTCTCCGGTTTGACCGTCGCGAAGCATGGGGTTGCCGTCTGAATGAGACGCTTGTTAGCATGTTTGCTAGTGGTATCGAAAGAATAGGTACGCACCTTTACATGCTGAGATTAAGTAATACACGTCGTCTTTCTCAAGCGGCGAAAAACTGATATGTGGAACTGGACGGGAGTGGCCGTGACAGGTAAGCGGGACATATTGACGAGAGGCTTCGGTGGCAGCCATTGTAAGAATCGATTATTACGAATATGCTCGAAAACAAAGCTTCTCAAAACCTAGCGTGGAGCTGAAACTAAAAGGCTCAGATCTGAACTTCAGAATGGAAAATAGTCGGAATAAACGTTTACACCGTAATAGAGTTGTCGAGGCGTCGGGGCTCGCGTGCACTTCAGTCGAAGGGCGATGATAAGAGTCGAGTGTTCGAAAGGGTAACGCGCCAGTAGGCAAGGATGAGTATACGGCTGTATAGTTGTCGGCGATGAATGAGATGCGCCGCAAAATGTACTAGGTAGCTAAGAAAAACGAATGCGACAACCACGTGAGGATGCCGACGGAGAGACTAATGAAGAGAAAGACGGGTGTTCGTGACTAATCGTAACGGGTCGTGACGTTTAATTTGGAATCGCATTCATGAAAGGGAGGAGGAATGGGGAATGGAGAATAGTAATTGGGTCGCCGCGAGTCGTGTTTAGATCGGTACCTTTTGAATTCTAGCTACGTCCAAATTGAACTGAAGTGGATGATTAGAGTCCAAGGAACAAAGTGATCGAAGTCGTAAGGTCCTAATTAAGAAAGAGAGACTAGGGAGACAAGGAGGAGGGGAGGGGGTTGTTGAAGTTACGAGAGGTTAAAAAAGGAAAGGAAAAATGTGTTGAAGTTGGCGTTGAAGGGTTTGGGGTTTGGCATGCAGAATGGATTGGATTAAAGATTCAATTAACGAGCCTCATCGACGCGACGGCTAGTTAAGTGGGTCTAAGCCTAGATCCGTTGCCCAGTGTAAGATAAGGTGGGGGCATATGTACATAGATAAGTACATACCTACCTAGTAGATATATGTACAATACCTAGTACCTTCAAACGTGCCACAGGTGATATTACAGATGTACCTACTTGGTCAAAATTACGTATATCTATACATGATCAAGTAATCCATTGATGCCGTCATGCTCAGCTAGGAATTCTAAATTAGAAGTCTCAGCCCAAAATCCCCCACCTACCCACCTGCGTTAGTTTTACTTACCTACTACCTAGGTACCAACCTGCCAGCCTACTAACCTTTTATACTAGATGTTTCTATGGTGGGCAGGTACATACCTCCACCAAACGTCAAACATTGGATATAACTACCTGTATATGAAGGTTTCCTCCACATTCATCCTTTTTATTTGTCTATTGCCAATTACTTAGTAAGTTTGTTGGATCTACATGGTTCATAAATACCTACTCCCGGATCAAAGTCCGTGAAATCAGTCTCCCGATCCCAAAAAGCAACCGTATCGCAACTTAGAAGAAAGCTCCGGTAGTCGCGGTAGTCATCCGGCCACAAAATGGCTGACTTCAAGCTATCCGCGCAGCTTGTCGGACACAATGCTGATGTACGAGCTCATCGCTTATTTTCCCTTTCCCTCTCCATCTTTAACTTAATAGTTAAATAAGTTAGTGCTTCTTACTGATACCCTCCCTTCTCTATAGGTTCGGCATGTCTGCTTCCCCGCTCCAGATCTCATACTCTCCGCGGCCAGAGACTGTACTGTTCGCGCTTGGAAGCGAACTTCCACCTCCCCCCCAACTTTTGAGTCGACTGTCGCCACCAAAGGTACCGAATTTTACAACAGTTTAACATACTTGTCCCCCTCGCCCGACTACCCCGACGGCCTAGTCGTATCTGCCGGCTCCGATACCATTATCGACGTCAGGAAACCCACCTCAGCTCCTAATGACAATGCCGAGCGTCTATTGATTGGTCACGCTAGAAATATCTGCGCATTGGCCGTTATACCAGGCTGTCATTATCTAGTGTCAGGTAGTTGGGACAAGACTGCGAGGATATGGAACCTTCAGAAGTGGGAATTGGAGGCTATTCTAAGCGGACATGAGGAAGCGGTATGGGATGTTTTGCCTTTAGACAAGAACACTATCGTAACTGCCTCCGCCGACAAGAACATCCGCATCTACGACGTTCGTACTGCCGTGGCTGCCGAGATCCAACCCAAAAGTACCATCTACACTTCCGACGTCGTTCGAGCTCTGTGTCAGGTTCCGCCCGGCCACCCTAGCGGCGCCGACTTTGCCAGCGCTAGCAACGACGGGGTTATCCGTCTATGGAAGTTAAACGGTCAACAAGTTGGGGAGTTACGTGGCCACGAGAGCTTCATATATTCCCTCGCTGCCCTACCTTCTGGTGAATTGGTCAGTTCGGGGGAAGATCGAACTGTCCGCATATGGCGAGGCTCCGACTGTCTCCAGACCATCACCCATCCCGCTATTTCTGTATGGTCCGTCTCGGTGTGCTCTGAAAGCGGAGATATCGTGACAGGTACTAGCGACGGCGTTGCTCGCGTCTTTTCTCGCAGCCGGGAGCGCCTGGCCAGTCCTGATACCATAGCTCATTTCGACGAATCTGTAAGGTCGTCTTCGATACCGCAGCAACAGGTTGGGAGCGTCAACAAGGAAAAGCTTCCGGGTCCTGACTTCCTAAAGAATAAATCGGGCACCAAAGAAGGCCAAGTGCAGATGATTAGAGAAGAGGACAGTTCGGTGACGGCACACCAGTGGTCGATGAGCCAGCAGCAGTGGGTCAACGTCGGTACCGTTGTAGATGCGGTTGGCAGTAGCGGGCGCAAGGTTGAGTATAATGGCCAGTCCTATGATTACGTCTTCGACGTCGCCATTGAGGAAGGTCAGCCCTCCCTGAAGCTACCATACAACTTATCCGAGAATCCCTATACCCGAGCCCAGAAATTCATCGACGATAACGAGCTTTCGCAAAACTTCCTTGATCAGGTTGCCCAGTTCATCATTTCTAATACGCAAGGCGCCACGATTGGCCAGGATATCGAGAATGGGGGAGGATCCGGCCCATACGGCACCGAGTCAAGATATCGACCAGGTGATGACTCTAGCGCATCTAGCAGTAAGGCTCTACCACAGCGCGAGTATCTGGATATCACAGCTGCCAAATATGATCGTAAGTATCAGTGAAAATGTGACCATCTCCTAATACAACGGTAGTTCTAACTCTAATTACGTAGCTATCTTTAAGAAGATACTCAGCATCAATTCTGGCCTCGAGGCGGCGGGACGCAAGGACCATTCCCTCAACCCACCGGCGCAAGGAATCTTAGCTACTGTGAAGCAGAGACTGGAAACGAATCAACCAGTGGGGGACGAGGCCTCCATCAACTTAGTGGCCATGATGTGTACACGGTGGGACTACTCCGACAGGCTCGCGCCTCTCGATCTTTTGCGCTGCATCGCGACTTCTTCCGGCGCTGCTAAATTCAAGTCATCCGACTTTGGTAGTTTGGCGCAGATAGCCATATCAGCCGCACTTGAAGGAGTCTTATCCGACGGGCAGCCTAACGAGCACCACGTCATGATGGCAGCCCGCACGATCGCCAATCTCTTCGGGTCTACCGAAGGCCGGAAACTTCTTGGGCAGTCTTCAGAAGGGCTGGCGACTGTTTCTTTCATTGATCGAGTGCTAGGTATTGGTGGTCAGCCCGCGATCGGACCTTTCAATCGCAATTTGCAGGTTGCCTTGACCACAGTGATGGTAAATTTCGGTGTTCTAGCATCCAGAGAACCGGGAAAGGTACCGAGCAACGTACAGGTTCGCCTACTAACAGCGCTGGCATGGATTCTTCAGAAACAGACCGAAGGGGAGGTCATATTTCGAGCGCTAGTAGCCGCTGGCACTCTTATCACCGTGATCGGCAAGTACGCACCCGAGGCAAGAAGTATGTCATCGTCTATAGCATCGAGTAAAGATCGCGTCTCCGAGCCGCGTGTGAAGCAGATGGCTGATGAATGTTTATCGCTATTGAAATGATTTCACACCGGAATTACTACCTGCGAAGCCCATCCTAAACCCATCTATCGAATAGGGCGTTGATATTTCTGATACACGTTTATACGTGGTCCCTCATGCTGCAAGGAGTCGGGGTTGAGCATCCCCCTTGGTAACGACCAATGGGGGCTTTGTAGTTAACTCTGGTGAGACAGAGCGGTGGTGGCCAAAAAAAAGTAATTCAATTGCATTTATATAATGCTGAAAATGATTACCTATCTATCTACGGCTCGATGTTATGAAGACGTGTTATTTAGTACTTCAGCTTCAGCTTCACTGACAATTAGTAGTAATGTGTACCTAGGCATTAACGAATCACTTCCGTAACAGAGACTTCAGATCAAAAAGTAGCGTTCTCGCGAGTCTGTACCCCAACGTATAGGTACCAGTCCAGTGCCTACCTAGATACCTAGGTAGGTACCTATAGTAAAATTAGATATGATTTCTGTACCAGGCAGGTCATAGAATTGCACATGCTCAACTTAATATTCGAGAAGATCAAGTTTCACGGTGTTTACCTATACCCCAATGCTGGCGCCTACTCTAACATGGATGTCACGCCATTGATATTGACATCCGTGGTACATAACTCCCTAAACAGCCAACCCTGACGCACCTTGAGGTGCAAATCTACCTACATGGGCCATTTATGTAATAATCACTGTGAGACATAATAAGAATCTTGTAGAATTTTTTCGTTCATAATATCTGAGGAACAATATCTACCTGGTGATCCCCAAGATACCTAGTGTTAGAGATGATATGGAATCTCAGTCCGAGAGAGAGAAGGGGTATAGCTAGGTACCTAAGTAGGTAGGTAGGTACCTGATATCAAATCCGCACATCCTTTCTCCCTTGTAATTATAGAGCCTCGCTGGCATTGGGAGACTTACCCACAGCCATTGAAAAAAAAAAAAAGTTTCATCCCTCCGCTCCGTGCGCCGGTTTAAGATGCCAAATGGTATAGATACAAAAGGTTAAAATGAAGAAAATCCGCTCGTCTCACTTCTTAGCCCATCTCTATATTGAGTAGTACTCAACCCATTCACTAGGTAATATTTACAGTAAGAACCAGAGAGAGCATGCAGCCAAGGGTAAATAACCCAGCCAGCTCCACGCAGAAGAGCTCCGGTAGAGAAACCTAGAGGCGCTGCTGGTGGTCATATTGGCAGCAGCGCCTATCTCTTGAGTCGTGATTGTATAGATCTCGGCGAAGCCGAGGTCGGTGCTATTAAAGCAATTAGATTCGTTTACTTTGGCGATCTTCTCGTCACCGGGTGCAGCAAATGTGATATCAGCACACTATAGGAGACAAGTCAGCTTTCACATCTTCATCCAAGCTCGGAACGCCAAAATTTACCGAGAAAAGGGCAGCTCCGTGCTGCGCTATTTCGACGACCTGCAGCGTCGCGTTGTCACCGGGGTTGAAAGACATGTTCGCGGGCAGTGGTACCTGTGGCAGACAGACGGTCCCGGGATACGGACCCTTCGAAGGGCCGAGAAGCTGAAAAGGTGCGATCATAGGAAATGACATATTTTCCGGCCCTCCATCCGGCCCGGTGGTGCCGAAGCCTAAGTTGATATATAAGAATGCCGTCTGATGCCCTTGGAACCAACCCGGCTGGAACGCGACAGCGCCACCCGTAGTGGGCCAATACGTCCTATTCGTCGTCAGTGGAATACCGCCGCCTACAATAATCGTGTTAGTCACTGTGACAGTCATCATGATTTTAAACGGTACCTAGTATTCAGAGATGATGTATATATCAAAAGAGATTACTCACATGGATAGGTCCACTGCATGCCGTATGGCCACGAAGAGTTCGTGATGAGGTTGTCTCCTCTCCATCCTGGGTAGGTGATGACTGTATGGGCCGACGCTAAGGTTGATGCGAGCACGGCTAATAATACTGATGACAGCATCGTGGTAGATTTTATACTCCTTCGATAAAGACAACAGGTGATACGAGAAATTACACGCAAGCCCCTCTCGTCGCACAGCGACTAACAATCAAGAATAAACCCTCCAAATTTTCTAAATGGTACCGACTTCTCGCGCAGGCGGGTGAGATGAAAGCTCGCGACAGGAGTTGGCGAGTGTATTAATCGACGTGGTGAGTGCCGTCTTTTTGTAACGCGGCTGCCAGGGATCCACCTTCGTATAGAATATCACAGCGCTCGTTTCTAGCTCGACTGTCTTCCTAATCACGTTGTTGGCGGCACTAACGACAAATCGATATCGGCCTTGCGATATGTATCTGTCCAGTATGGGAATATGGTTCTGGCGTCGGCGATGGAGAAAAGATGAAAAGAGGATCGGGAAGAAGTTGTAGGGCAGAAGGAGCGCATTATTACTGACGGGCGGAAGCAACAACTGCAAGGACTTTCCGGTTCTTGTTCAAGCACCTGCATTACATGGCCAATACCATCGATCGCTCATCATGGCCCCCCGCTCCAGAAATCAAGGGTCAGGAGAGACGGGCGGCATTTTGGGTCGGGCAGTCCAGTGAGAAGGGCTGGACGATGTGCACGACGTGCAGCTCCAAGAGCTCGTCCCCTGTCAACCGATCGAGCAGAGCCAATAGGATGGGTTCAAAGAGACAGAGCGAGTCGCTCATTCAATGTAGGAACGAAGGTGATTTGTCTAACATAGCCAATAGAATCGATCGACAGTAGGGGGGAACCAGGATCGCTTTAGCAAGGGCTTCTTTCTCCAAAGAGACCTATGGTTGGTGAGAAAAGAATAGACCGGTACTGCGTATGACAGGGATCAGGGAGGCTATCAGGAGCAAGCAACCAATCACGATGATCAATGTAAGCGCCGATTAAAAGCCCACTTCGGGAAGCACCAAGATTTTTGGCATCGGGACCCCAACCTATCGCATATGTATTATCCAGGGACTATTTTTGGGCGACTGTGAGCAACCAACACGATTTCCTGACCATCTACATACATAGAAACCCATCGGTCGATGAATTGTAATAATCTTACCATCCTGCCATCCCATTTCGGGGGCCGCTTGTGCTACCTTAAGCCGCATCGTGGCGGCGTCTAAGCTGGTATGTTTTTCGGAAATAATAGGTGTATTATGTTGGCTGCTTGACATATCTAGTAGAGTGTTCTACATGTCTCTTAAATAGGTCCCATGCGGAGAAATTGACCGACGGTAGGAGAACGAGGCCTTGGCTTCCTATGAATTTCATCATAGGACATATTCAATGGCCGAAACAAATTCCAAATCCCCAAATTACTTCAGCGGTATTCGGGTATAATGTCAATCTAAGGACAGGATGTCATTTTCGAATTCAAAAAAAAAATGAGGCTTTTATTTCACAAACACACCTACACATCCACACACCTACTATGTATCTCTTAATAATTATAGCAACGGCTCATCTAGTAAATGAAGGGGAAAAAACTAAAAGGCTCTTAACTAATAAATCAAGAATTAGATCTTTACTTACTAGGTACCTAGGTGCTAGCTAGGTAGCTAGGTTAACAAAAAAACTTTAATGACGGCGATAATCACGTGCGCTATAGGGCCTAGGTCAGTACTATGTAGTATATTTGCGGGTATGGTACAGTGGATGGGAGACAGTGCGAGATGCTATAAGGATATCGTAGGTTTTAAGTTAATAACTATCTCTGTATTAGTAGGTAGGTACCTAGGTATGCAGTGCTACATCTAAATTCTCATCTTTAGCAAAACAATCTTTCTTCATACATAGTAAGAGAGGTTATGTCCTTGGGATTCGCTACAGCTTACAATCTGATACTGTAGGTGCATAGGTAATACCGCTACAGGCGTCGATCAAGCCATCTACCTGTGGCCAAGTGCCAACCTTTTCTTTGTCTCAATCATGGCCCCGGCAGCTGGAGCGCAAGGGGTGGAGGCTGGTGATGAATGGATCAAAGTTCGCCGCAAAGGACGCCGCATAAAATCCCATCACCCTGTACTTCCGCCATCTAATACCAGCAACAGCGGCCCTAAGCAACGCCCGTCATCCCTGTCTGTTTCTGACGTCGAGAGGGAACATCGGCATATTAGGGATCAGTGGAGAGCATCAACCGGCTGCCGTCGACTGCGGGATGTTGTCGCGTCTTGCGATTGCGGCTCTGCTATTACCGACGCAATATGCTTCGGCCTAGGGTCTTTCGATCCCGAAGATGGCTCCTGGGAGAACAAACGACGGGCTCATATACAATTATCCGCTTTCTTATACATGGTTGAGCAATTGCAATGCGACAAGAGGGTCCCGATCCGCTGTCTATTCCAAGAACCAATTTTCAACTCCGTGGATGAAGCGTTCATTCGTAGTCTAGGCTACGAGGTCGTCTATTCGCCGAATGGGTTCGAACAAGTTAGCACGTCGACGCTGGTGTTCGGTATTCATCTATATAGAGATATATATGCGCACGCTCTTGCTAACAATTTGCCTGCCGTGTTTGTTGGGACTCCTCGGGAGGTCTGGGAAGAGTAAGTATGCATCCTTGCCGCCTCCTGGTCAGCTGCACTTGTCTGGCTTTATATTCTAGCTGACATTTTACAGATGCCGCGCCTCCGATATTCCAGATTGGGACCGATTAAAGGAGCTGGATGACCGATGCGATAAAGTTGAGTTTCCCGAAGATTCAGGCTACACAACATTTTCGAGTACTGTCATCCACTGGAGACGACAAAGTGGTACATGATATGTGAGTCGCTCAGATGTCGTCGTTGATATCTCAACACACCCAAGCTATACTACCTTTCGGCTCATGTATCTGTGCTACTGATCATTTGTCAGACCCTATAAATTATGGTTAGGTACCTACCTAGATACCTACTGTTCCAATCCCAATTCGAGAATACCGCACCCAAAACGTTTGTAATACAATAAAGCAGCATAATATTGCCTTTATTGTACGGGTGATTACCTACCTACCATGTATGCATGCGATTGATGCATGACTGAAACTCTATTATACCCGCGGCTTAAGGTCTTGCAGTTTCCTCTCAGAAGCTTCATCGTCTCCCTGGAAGAATTATGTACATACCTAGTTTTGCAAATCTCCAACATACTTATAAACGCCTCTCTCATTTTGTCTGTGTGTACTGCAACACCAACACGAAGCGACACTTGCCATTCCTTGATTGATCACAAGCAGGGGGCTACCATTACATATCGATCAACGGTGGGGATTTTAACTGATCATTACACTATTTCTTGTAGATCTGTCGTATGAACCCCCACCTACTATCTCTCCTTGCTGACTAGCAAGCGACCGTTCCACTACCCTGTACAGCAGCTAAAGGCCGTTCTTATGTCAAAGTATCGAAGATTCGACATGTAGGTAGGTAGGTAGGTAGGTAGGTAGGTAGGTAGGTAGTTATACAGCTACAAGTGCGACGTCTTCTGTTTGCTAGAGAACTGTGGGTCGAACGGAGGTGACATTGTTCGGTCGCGATCCGAACTAGCTTGAGCTAGACTAGACGGGGATTTGCATTTATTTATTAATATGTCGTATCCTTTCTTGCCTGTTCTGTGACCTCCGCAATCCACGCCCCGTGCTCCTTGGCAAGCTTGATTGGGTCGTTCATCTCGAAAAAATAGTCAAACGGCATGTCGTCTGTGAGCGACCCTGACTCCTGGTCTCCCGCACCATGGGAACTCTTGCCGCCTACATGCTGTATGAGGACTGGGGTGACCGCCCATCGCAGACCGTCGTGGTTGTTGGCCCAGTCTTCGAGAAACGTATCGACGGCGGCATGGTTATCTTGTGTATCGCGGTATAATGGAAGCAGGTGATCGATAACCTGGCGTTGCGGAAATACGAGTCCCTGCGCGCAGCAGCCATATTGGTGCATTAGATGGATACCGGGAGCTTTTGGCATCATGCAGTTGCGGCCGGCAGCGAAAAACAGACCGATCAGCATGGGCGTGCACACCCCGCAGAGGACAAATATGACCGAAGTCGTAAGAACCTTTCGTGGCACGGCGAAGAGCCAGCGAAAGGCTACCATTATCGAAACTTCGACAATTAAGACTGCTACGCTCGATTCGACATAAAGTGGCCATTCTTCGCTGTTCCAACCGAGGAGTCGACCGTCATAGAAGACGCGTAAGTAGAGAACTGCGCGGGAAAGAGTAAGGTTAGCAAGACTGGCTTGGTGAGCATGAGAATGATGCATGAGAATGATGCTTATGGAACGAGAACGAGAACGTGAACAAGAAGAGCAAGAAAATTTCAAGAAATGCAATCGGCATACAACTATCTCGTCCAAGCTCTCGAGTTTTCCTCGAGGCAATCGCCAGGGCGCCGAGAGCGCGGTGATACCATCCATCTAAAGCGATCACATCGTCCTCCAAGGTCATAGTATAGCTAGGGTTGACCTTGGCGCATTCGTCTAGTAGGACGGAATAGTCGATCTTTTGTTTTCGAGCATGAGCCTCGTAATTTCCGTCGATCTCAAGTTGGCGCACGATATCGATGGTGTTAGACTCGCTGGGGTAGGTCGGGAGGCTGTCAGCCATATTGAGGAGCCATGGTTGGCGGAAGTCTTCGTGCTCGGATTGGTTGGTATGGGCGAGGAAGACGACAAGAAAGATGCGCTGGCGCTCGAAGTCATCTAAACCTTCAAGTATGGATCCGAGGGTTTCTTTAAGATAAGAGAACCCATGTCGACTTACAGAGGCGATGCCAACACACAGATCGGGGTTGGTCGAGTTAGCCCACCTAGTCACCGCACGCGAGGTTGCTAGATTACTGAATTTATGAGCTTGCGCCTTGCGGAAAGAAGAATACGTCAAAACGCGAGCGGATTCAGGCCTGAAAAAGACCGAAGACGGGTCACGATAACACTTAGACCGCAAGTAAACGACGGTTATGGCGTAACACAGAAGGAAGCCTAGGAAAAACGACACGATGCCGCGATTCCGAATAGTGGCAAGCATCTGGAAATTCCTAGATCACGCTCGGAAATCCGCAATGCCCTCTTGTCGGGTTGGTGGTAGAAGGTAGACGGTCGTACTGATAAGCGAGAGTGGCAAGAGAAAGGATGGAGGTAGCATACCGACCGGGTCTAGCTAGGTAGTCATCCTCCGGATCGCAGCACGTTCTCTCATATGCGACACCGCGAGATAGACGAGACGGATGAGGCGGGCTGCCAGGTAAGCAGGTGGAATGTTACTGTACTATACCTATCTTACGCTTGATCCACTTAGAAGTTTTAAGAGGTCTTGGAAAAGCCTTGGATCTCAGTCTAGTCTATAATGGGCTTGACTTTTTTTCTATTTTTTTTATATCTCCCAGACTCCTAAACCAATAGTTTTAAGTTATGAGCGAATCCTACACCAAAATAAAATATTAAGTAGGTACGTACGGCACATAAAGTCTTGTTAGGTAGTAGATAGGCATGCCTAGAAATGTTGGTTCAACTTTACTGGAGTCTTTGACCTGTCGGCGCTCTCTGCTCGTTCCCGCATTCCAATTTCCACATCTTTAGGTGGATACCTATTAGTACCTGTACAGTAGGCTGCTAGGTTAAATACAGTCAAGCCCAAGCCTCCCCATATCTAGGACCCTCACTGTGGCTGTGTGGCTGTGTGACGAATAAATAATCCAGTACTGCCTTCAAAACTAGATGTTTACATTCAATTAGAAGTAGGTAGCTACTCAGTAATTATCAATTTCTGTAGGTATTTTACTTAATAGAAACTTTATAATCTCTTAGGTACCCTAGGATTGCCTTACACAATTTTTTATGTTGAAAAAAAATATGAATGTATTTCCAACTACTCACAAGCTATGATATACTGGATATATTGAAGGCATTTCTTACTCCCGTACCTCCAGCGCTACGAGTCAAAATGATCATGTATCAGGCTTTATTGTTTGTTGCTTTCATGGACTCGCCAATGGATAAAGGATAATGTATCACGAACCGGATCCGAAATAAAGCTTTCACCTCGGCCTTTGACATATGCGTATATAACACATCGGATTCAGCGAAGTACAAAGAAAGCGTGTCTATCGATATATTATTTTTCATCTTCACAAACATCTTTGTTTATTAACATGGATATCAGTAGTCTATGTAATTGTAATCTTCATTGGGGATTTATAGCCTGCCTTATTCAGATAGGGGCATCATAGCTAGTAACGTTAGCAAAGGCGTTGAATCAACCTACTAGATACCCAGGAAATCATAACTTCACTATCTTTTACCATAACTATTTCTCTGAAGAGCAGAATAGGAAAAAAGGTGTCCAAGAATGCATTATTCTGTTGGACACGTCTTGTGTGGGACTCGAGGAGGCGGGTTAGGTGAATGTAGAGTCCGTCATATAGGGCCTAATAGGCCAGAAGAGATCCCCCAACCGCCGAATGATTGGCCAGACATCAGGGGTCTCAGTCAGCTTCAGGCCAGCCGCGAGACATGGCTAAACGGCGACGCTATTGAGTTGTCCATGAAGTCTTACCACGAAGATCTCCCGACACAGACGCGGAATATCATTCACCTAGTGGATACAAGCATCGCAGGCATCTTCGATAGAGACGAGAGAGGGATAAATAATCTTCTAAAGGGGCGCTACGATAGGTTCTTCAGACGTTTTACGCAAACAGAATACACCATATGGCCGTGTAATTTTAACGACATCCACTGGGAGTTGGCGGTGATACATAAAGGCCGATCAGATCCTAACAGTGACAAGTGGGACCAGATTCTTCAGGTAGCCGTCATCGACCATTGGAAAGACGATAATTACAAGCAACGCAATGATATTATCGCGAATAGGTTACGGAGGATTTTTACGAGGATCGGATTCACGATCGCAGCTGCTTGCGAACGCGTCGTATGGCCTCCTTGGCAAAAGGATAGTTGGAGTTGTGGGCTCCGCGCGTTTTGGACGGCGAAACAGATGATGGACCGCATCAACGATGGTGTAGCGAGAAATACGGGATATGATGAACAACTCTGGGCTCCCTTGAATCCGTGGTTTAATCCTGACCAAGTGCGGTGGGAGATGATTGGTCTTAACGCATATGAAGCTGTTAAGGGCATGAACTATAAAGCAAGGGTCGCTGTCGAACTGGTTGGTCGCGTGCTGAACAGCTCGGGGAAACTGCGGGATGCTGGAGATGTAATGCGACCGCCTCCTCGCGGCAGCCGGGGCTCTCCGGACAAAGATCATGATTCGAAGAAACCACCCGAAGGACCAGACGAGGGAGACGACAGTGGTGATAGCGATGACGATATCATCGAGATACCTCCCGAAGTATTTAAAAAACGAGCCGTTGCCATACCCGTCCCTAACGAACGGAGAGTGGCGCCGTCATGGCCTATCAAGCAAGGCGATCGAGGAACCGGTCGAAGAGGAGAAAGGAATAATTCTGTTTGGCCAAGGTCAAACGCAGGCAATCCGCCGGTACAGAGCACTTCAAACTCCGGAAGACCTGCCGTTCTCGCGGCGAAAAGGGACCAATTCCGAGTACGAGATCGGAAGTTCCGGGGACGTAAATAAGACTATTCTAATTTCAACCACGGTATGATATTTGAGATTTGGCGGGAATGAGCTGAGTGCTAGAAATGGAGTTCTAAGAGTGGCGAATGTACCTATGTATCTAAGAAATAAGGTTTATTTTAATATCTTATTTTATGCAATAATGTTTCCGATCTAGAGGAGTATCGCATTAGACCGTAGTATTGCTAAATGAGCTATGAGCTACCTGGTATTCTTGAATTTTGAATAATATTGGCGCGTACCTACCGGTAGGTTAACTTTGTAACTTTGTAACTTTAGTCTTTTTTTACTTCTTTGTCTTCTTGTCTTCTTATTTCCCCGTCACATCTTACCCAGCCTCTTTGGCCATCTTATCTTACCCTCCTGAAAAGGATACATCTCTACCGCTACTAAAATACAAATACTTCTATTCTAATTCGATTGCGGACTAATCGAGAAAGGGCGTGTCTGCGGGATGACAAAGCGAGGACGGAGTCTCGTTGCACTTCGCCCTAATTAACAATAGCATCTAATAGTATTTACGATGGACGATTTCGACCGAGATTCCAATGCGAGTTCGGACAACGAACATGAAGACGATCTCATGATTCACGACGCGGAAGCTGATGGCGATGTTGATGTCGATGGCGAGGATGAAAATGAGAATGCCGATCACGATGAGGACGACAATGAGAACGAGAACGAGGAGGAGGAGGAAGATGATGCGGATCAACATGAGCACGAGGATGAAGAGGACACCCAAGACCTCCGACAACCGAACGGTTTATCCAATCCGGCCGTCACTCGAATGTCAGCTACCCCGGGCCCTCTCGCAACCCCCAAGTGGACGCCGAGGGTTCGCCCGGAAGTGCTTACCGCGCCAACTTACGATATTGTCCCAACAATGGCAGCACCTATGGCTACTAGCATAAACGCGATAGCTATCACCCCAGATCTCCGGTACTGGATGACTGGCGGAAGCGACGGGTACATCAGGAAATACGACGGGCCGGCTACGATTAATGGCAAGACCCTCCTAACCGTGGCACAGAGGCATCCTTTCGTTGACTCGGTCACTAAGGCTGGGGTCTTGATGTCGTACTGGGAAAATGCGGAGTCCGCTCCTGTGCGGCAGGAAGACCAAGTCCTTAGTCCCGTCTACAGCCTCGCAGTCCACTCCCAGGCCTTATGGCTCCTGTCCGGTCTCGAGAGCGGCGGGATCAACCTCCAAAGCGTTCGCCACGACGAGGGAAAGAGAATCACCTGCCTGAAGAAGCACACAAATGCGGTTAGCGTGCTGACCCTCTCCCCGGATGAGAAGAGCGTGCTTAGTGGTAGTTGGGACAAGAACATCTTTGACTGGGACCTGAATACGGGGCAGGTGAAGCGCCAGTTCGACGGCAGTGGCGGGCAGATTTCCGCTATCGAGATCCGTCCGATGGGAGGGGTGCCGATCCCCCCCGAAGCTAGCGAGGAGGATATCGCAAGCGATACGCTTTTCACCAACAACTCCCATCCCGGTGCGGACGGCGACCTGCAGCTAGAGTTGGATGGAGGATTCGGCACTGGTCTAAATAATAGCATGAATGGTACCGGCATTAATGGGGTGGCTGGTCAGACATCCCACGGAAGAGATGGCGCAATTGATGCCCAGGGGAGTCCAGCGCATGACAGCCTTTTTGGTGGTAGCCCTACGGGTGGCTCCGATCTTTTTGGCGACAACGACGGGATGGGCGCCTTTGGGGGTGACGACGACAATGAATTCTCCCGAGCTATGATGCAAGACTCGGCCCAAGATGCCAGTGTTGCGATGGGCGACTTCGACATGTCCGGTCCGACTTTTGAACCTGACACAGGTCAGGTGCCAGCTGCCCAGCCTCTTCCGGATACGAATCAGCCAGACCCTACTCTGTTTGGAGATAATGCGCTCAACTCTTTCGGGACCGATGCTAGCCATGACCCGTCGTCTTTACCTACTCTTCCCGACTTCCCGCTTCCTTCGGCAGGCGACCATCCGTTCCCATCACACCCGGCGGGTGTGCTACAGTCGGCGATTCCCGGACCCCAGGGATTAGCACCTCAGTCACCTTCGACTGTCTTCGCCGCGCCGGCGCCGATACATTACGATATGGCTCAAACTTCAGATAGCACATTTCTTTCGGCATCTATCCACGGGACGCTACGGGTTTGGGACCGGCGGATGCCAAACCCGGTAGCGCGTATCGATAACAAGCCTGGTATTCCTCCTTGGTGCATGGGCGCATGCTGGAGTCCGGATGGTAATTGGATCTACGCCGGTCGGAGAAACGGCACGGTGGAAGAATTTAGCGTACAGAGGGCAAGGGGAGGGCGTGTGGGCTGGCAAGCAGAGCGTGTTTTTAAATTCCCTGGAGGCAGCGGTCCAGTCAGCTGCGTTCGGTCTATGGCCAATGGACGTCACCTAGTCTGTGCGTCCCACGACATTCTTCGACTCTACGATCTTCGTTCGGGGCACTCTTCTAAGCATTCGCCGCCGCCTTTTTTGATTATTCCTGGCCCACCACGTGCTGGCGTCATATCCAGCCTTTATATTGACCCTTCTAGCCGCTTCATGCTCTCGGCCGCGGGGAACCGTGGCTGGGAAGGGACTACTACCGAGGTGCTTATTGGATACGAAATAAATGTGCCTGCGTAGCGGTTGCAATTGACACTGATGACGGCTAGGCACTTTTAGTATTGCACGCTTGGTCTTGTGGGACTTTGGTATCTATGCATATTTTAACAATGCATTTAAATACGATGGCTGCCAGTGACGTATTCATTGGGAGAATTACTCCGGCAACGATCGAATCGAGGTATCTCTTTATTTGATTTGAAGGCTCGTTTGGAAAGAAAAAGATACCCATAGGTGGTTTGGAAACGGCGTAAAGGTGCTCATCGTTTTAAGTGGGTTTACAACGTGATAATCACGAGGAAGCATCAATCGAATCGACCAGAAACGCGAAATTTATCAATGTCCTTTATTCTCTCTATGCTGAACAAAGGTATTGTGATGCATACTTACATACGACAAAATAGGAAGTACTCTAGCATCACGATTACTAGCATCGACACGATATGATTATCACACATATTGCGAACATCAATTTTACGTGATTGGCATTCCACGGGCCGTGGTGTGCCGCTATCTTTCCCTAGCACGTCCTGTGTGCACACTCTAATTGCTACAGAGATGCAGATGCTGCGAGACCAGCACACACTATGATTTTTCTCTAGAACTATCCAATACCCAATTATACTCCCACGTCTCATATTCTCACGTCCACTTTGGCTGTTTGGGGGATGTTCTGTAGCATATAAATTATGAGAGTCCTACTTTCAGCCGGCCTGGTAGATGGCCAGTGCATTAACGTGTGGGTTAATCAGTGAAAGGTTGAACGGTGTCACATAGAGATCTAGGTCCGTGATGGCCAAGAAGATGGTGCCGTTAACGGCAGGGTCGCCCTCATAAGTAGTAGTATTTGGCTGGAATGTGTACGCTGCATTATCTCCAGTGCAATGCAAAGCAGTATACGTCACATTGAGCTGAGAGACCCAAGCAGCGAACTTAGCTGTGCCGGCATTCGTGCTGGTGAAATAACTATTGTTAGGACCGGTGCGGTACCCTGACGGCAATGTCAGAAAATTCCCAATGGGATCATCTCGAGCAGGGGAAAATTAACCTGGGGAGTCCCAACTGAGGAAAACTTGGCGGCCTGGGTACGACAACGGGACAGCTCTGTCGTGAGTGATTGCTGGGTTGCAATTTTCACCGATTGTGGCGTTCAAGCAGCTCTCGGAAGCTGATATGTCCGTGGTGCTGAGCGAGTTTGCGTATGCGCTTGCCGTTTCGTTCCAGACGTAGGATCCATTGATACGAGCCGGGTTGGGCTGATTCAATATTCGCAGAGGAGGGAAGTTTTGCCAGATGAGGCGAGTTTGATTGTATGGGCATGACGATATATATGGGGCCAAGAGAGTCCATGCCCACGACTGAGGTATGCCGATCTCGAACCATAGTGGCATCGGAAAGAGGCCCTCGAACTGACGAAAGATCATCTGCTGCCGTGATTCCGTGGTGATGGATTGCAAAAGTATCTGTGCCGTTTCCCGGGAATCTAGATGGTTTATAAATCCTAAAACGCCAGACTCTCCCCATCTCGTCAGCTTCTGGTTGAAGTCGATGAACTCTCGGACATCCGAAACTGGATAGTTGTAGGCACACTGTACCGGCGCTTCCGGACCGAGCATGTTCGACAAAGCAGTCGCGTGGCCAACCTCCTGGTCAGCCATGAACTCAATGAGGTATCGATCTTCGGCGCCCAATCCGACAGCTTCGAAGTCGTCGACAGAGAATTGAGCCAATCCCCAATGAAACAAATCCAATTCAATGTATTCTTGATATAATGCCAGAGCAACGGATTCGTAGTCAAAGTCGCTGATTACCCGGTACACTACAGTGCCGGGAGTCATTATCGTCTCTTTAGAACCAGCGGCGAATGGTCGGGAGCCTTCGCTCATGTCATAGAAGTAGGAGAGAAGCTCCCGTCGACAACGGGACACCCCTCCTGCGACACGCTAAAAAGAGGAATAATTACTCTGGATGATACTTACCTGGTTCGGATCCGTTGGTACCTAGCCCACCCCCCGGGGTATAAGGCGCGGGCTCTTCTTCGTGAAGCTGTCCGTCCGCTGGGTATTCTAACTTGTACGGCTCCGGCGGACTGGCGGCGATGGTCGCTAGAGAGACATCGGTAGATAACGCGCCCGTGCTAGCCGCCGATGGACCCGTGTATCTACCGTGAGAAGTCACGTCTGTGATAGGAACGACGGGAACCGTAGTAGCTACGTCGGAGGAGTAAGTTGTGGTTGCGTCGGACACGAAAGGGAAAGCAAGGGAACGCCGTATTACGAGCGCCAGGACGTTGATACCCGTTAGGATTGCTAGATATACCATGTTTGCTGCTTAAGTACTAGGTAGGTAGGTAATATGATGGTCTGAAAGTCCACACATTCGAATACCGAGGTAGATATCCAGGAAGAGAAGCATCAAGCCAGACATCATCTCCCTATAAACAATCTATCCACGTCATTTATTAGGCGCTCTCATAATTTTAGTTTTAATATCGTGGAAACCTAAGGTCATGTACCACGATGATTTCGTCACGAATCGTAACACTTGATCTACAAAGGGTGCAATTTTGCATGACACATTCATCATCAAGAGACCGGCCCGTACTAAAGATGAATCTAACCCCTTACCTACCTTCTATACTGCGTCGGTGTAAATAGCCAATAAATCTACTCTAGCCCTACAGAACTCTCTCGCGACTAAGGCGACTAGCGGGATCTAGGGATTCCGCATATCCACCTAGTAGGTAGGTAGGTAGATGGGGTTGATAGCGACGATTACTGTCGGTTGTATCCAACCCAGACTATACTTACGCGCCAGAGAAGCGCCGACGTGCTTCGTATCATAATCATCGAACTTTGATATGTGATCTAAACGTATATATTCGAACGCTATACCATGGATGGCCTATACTAGTTGTTGGGTCTTGTCTCGAGCTTTGACGTAGATAGTGATGACGTCGTTTATGGCGGAGCCTGCTCCGAGACGGGTGGTCGTTATTAAGCCAATGTCCAGCAATCGGTAAGAGACTTCCAGGTATTAGAGTTTACTAGGTAATACATCATCATATGTTTCCGGAAATTCTGGTTTCGTATACCTAGGTAACTAAGGTATCTGCTATCTGCTATTAGCTAGAGCCTAGCATAGGTACCTAGAAACTCATATAGCTTTAGGTAAGCTTGTGAATCAGTGGTAGCGCAGTCAGATTGCCAATTAGGGTGGGATTATCATTATCAGCCACCCACACCCATCAACATCATTATCGTGAGTGGGGCACACGGGTGGTTGCATACCTACCAGGTACAGGCAGGAATATTAGACCCATCAATAATAAAATGATACATGAAATATCTACTAGTAGTCAATTTGAATTATATTTGACTACCTTATGTAGTATGATCATTCGAAAAAGAAAAAAGATAAAAATGTGAAAAATCTCCAATTTAAAAATACGTCCCGAGGCCATGCAGGTCTCACAGATATAGGCGATCTTGCTCCCTGCGTTCTTATATTAAGTCGACTTCCCCGCGAACGAAAGAAAGCGAAAGCAAAACAGGATCGACAAAGACTCTTTTGGGCGTTCCTACTACCAAAGCTAGGATGTTGACCCATTCGGGAAGGTCAGAGTATGCTTGTAGTGATGCTCGTATGCTGCAATCTGTATGCTACTATTCTGGAAAGCAATTCTTAGAATTTATCCTCCCTTCATCTAATGTCCTTCGTTGAAAGATACTCGCTAGGTTCAAGGTTGTGACTGCCCAAAGGGATTTTTTGTTGATCAAACTCACAACCTCCCAATCTATTTACCTCTTAACTTCTAAGATTTGGAAGATGGTGCACCGACAGCTCCTCTACGGAACCCCGCATCTGATTCTCTTCCTCACCACCCCCCTCATATTTCCTCTGGTAATATGCGCCGACATACTCCAATTCGTCGATCCCCTAATCGGCAGCACTAATGGAGGGAATGTTTTTGCAGGCAGTACGAAGCCTTATGCTCTCGCAAAACCCGTCGCGAACGTAGACGGTCAAAATACAGGTGGATTTGCCACCGACGGCTCAAATATTACCGGATTCTCCCAAGTTCATGATAGCGGAACAGGTGGCAATCCTAGTCTAGGGAATTTTCCTTTATTCCCACAGGTCTGTGACGGGGATGATATAAATAACTGCAAATTTCTCATAGGCGAAAGGGCTACGCATTATGTCGAGGAGTCCGTGGTTTCCAGGCCAGGATACTTTGAGGTGGAGTTGGTATCCGGGATCAAAGCGACGATGACCTCGAGCGAGCATGCGGCCCTGTACAAGTTCGAATTTCCGGCTTCGGACGACCGTCATCCCTTGATGTTGCTAGACTTGACAGATCTGTGGCAAAGTCGCCAGAATGCCACGATTATCGTGGACTCTGAGAGCGGGAGGCTCAAAGGCAATGGTACCTTTCTCCCAAGCTTTGGTGCTGGATCGTACGTGATGCATTTCTGCGTTGACTTTTTCGGTGCCGACGTTTTTGACAACGGTGTATGGGTTAACAATCGAGGAGGGGTCGAACCGAAGGAGCTGTTCGTTACTCGTGGCTTCAACCTCTTCTATCTTGAGGCCGGTGGATGGGTTCGATTCAACAATCTGGCGAATAACATCCTAACGGTGAGGACGGGGATTAGCTTTATCAGTGCGGACCAGGCTTGTCAACGGGCTCAAGAAGAGATTCCCCAGCCTCTTGGCGACTTTGATAGGCTCGTAGCCGAGACCGAGGATGCATGGCGAGAGAAACTGAGTCCGATCTCTGTCGATCCCGGCGGTGCTGGCGAGGATCTCCAAATTAGCTTTTGGAGCGGACTATATAGGAGCATGATTTCACCTCAGAATTATACCGATGAAAATCCATACTGGAATAGCGGGATCCCTTACTTTGATTCATTCTATTGCATCTGGGACGCATTTCGCGTTCAGCACCCGCTCCTTACCATCCTAGACCCAAAAGCCCAAGTTCAGATGGTAAACTCCCTCCTTGATATTTACAAACACGAGGGCTGGTTACCCGATTGCCACATGTAAGACCCCGATACTCTTTCAATTGGTGAGGGGGCATCTAACTAAGCTTCTCAGGTCATTGAGTACAGGATGGACGCAAGGGGGTTCAAACGCAGATGTCGTGATCGTAGACGCTTACGTCAAGAATTTAACAGGCATCGACTGGGAACTTGCTCTTGAAGCAATCATCCAAGATGCCGAAGTTGAACCACTAGAATGGTCTTATCATGGTAGAGGTGGCTTGCAAAGCTGGAAAGACCTTTCTTATATTCCCTATCTTGATTTCGACCCAGTTGGATTCGGCACGAACTCCCGTAGCATTTCAAGAACTCTGGAGTACGCATATGATGATTATTGTCTCGCGACACTAGCACAGGGACTTGCACGAGACGACTTATTCGATAAATACGTGTCAAGAAGTGCCAATTGGCAGCACTTGTGGTATGTTGGGAATTATGTCAAAATTTGCATGCTTAACTTTTCAAACAATATCCGATCCTCTTTGATACACCAGCTAACGTCATTACAGTGAGTGAATAAAACGCAAGCCTTTCGTAACTTTGCTATACAAGCTTGGGAGACGAATTTGAGATATGTACTAGGTACCTAAGCACTGACAATATATTCCGATATATTAGGGAAATCAGAACAGAACTCTATCATCAATGGCAATGACACAGGGTTTGTGGGATTCTTCCAGCCGAAATATCAAAACGGGACGTGGGGATATCAAGATCCAATCGCTTGCTCAGCACTCGCAAGTTTCTGCTCGCTTACTACCAATCCCAGTGAAACCTTTGAAGCTAGGTCAGTATATCGAATCTCCTATTCCCCTTGTGGGCATATTCAAGATTCTCTACTTAGTTACGAACTATACCTATTGAGTTTACATCTTTTATGGCAAGAAAATCGCTAAGTATTAGGTGTTTCAAGTGTGTGGCAGTACCAATTGTAAGCATTAATTCCATTTCGACCAGCTTTGACGAATGTGTCACACAGCTCACCAAGTTCATAGCCTCGTTCCACAGTCGATGTCGACCTTGATTAGTTTGATGGGCGCCGAGGAATCATTTATTCGGCGTCTTGACTTCTTCCATATGTCGGGTCTTGCCGATATCTCCAATGAACCCGTGTTCTCGACAGTTTACCTTTATCATTATGCAGGACGCCCCAGTCTGTCCACTAAACGGTTACACACCTACATTCCATCCTCGTTTAATACGTCCCACGATGGCTTACCAGGGAACGACGACTCAGGCTCGATGGGCGCTTTTGTAGTATTCGGAATGATGGGTTTATTTCCTATAGCTGGACAAGACGTATACCTGATCTCGGCACCATTGTTCAAACAAGTCAATATAACGAGCCCCTTAACCGGGAATACGGCCCAGATAAAGACGGTGGGGTTCGATGCTAGTTATAAGAATATTTATATTCAAAATGTGACAGTTAATGGACAGCTGTGGACGAAGTCCTGGATCGGCCATTCATTCTTCCACGATGGATGGACGATGGAGTTAGCTCTTGGGGAACAGGAATCTGAGTGGGGTACGAAGCTGGAAGATCGACCTCCTAGTTGGGGGGGGACGGTGGTATGATTGTTTACGTGAGTAGGTAGCTATCTAGGTGGTCAACAGCTCATGTAATAGAAGTATATACCGATCAGTACGTCTAACCTTCTACCATATTACTTAAATGTAAGTTGGAACGTCTATGGACACCCATGTACAGCAATGAAAACATAGCATGGGAATTTACCTCTATTTATATAGTCGTGTTAATTTGGCTTGAGCTGAGGTGTTTCCTACCTAGGCATTAGTGATATTGGCTTCAGATGTTGGAGCAAACTTGATTATGGCGGTGTGGTTACGAGTCTTTGTTTGCAACCCGGTTTCGTTTGCAAACGTGAAGAGTTAAGCCACGTACCTATGTAAGGTACCTAGTAGTTTGTACTGTTTCTCAACCCGACCCTATTGTCTAAAACAGTGACAAAACTCAAGCATGAGAAAAGGGGCAATATGATTATATCGACATGGTGGGGTTGAAAGATGCATACAACAGAGATTAGAATTCTCGGCTTTGAACCAACCACTTCATTGAGATCTACCTACTGGATAATGGGGATTTACTTGATCTTATTACAGTCTTTATGATACTGGAGATCTAATAAGAAAACTCACGATGTGTCGTTGTCTAGGGCTGTATTTGTGTAGGTAAGTAGTACCTAGTACCCAGTAGTCTAATATTGAGAGAAGTTGAGTAATATTGTAATAGAGGCAACTTTCCTTGTCACACGATTACCTACCTACATTTACACGACTTACATAGTACACATATGTAAGTACATACCCACCTAGTACCCTCAATATCGTAGAATCCGACTAGGTACAGTACCTAGTAGGGCTATAGACATAGGTATGTACCTATGATATAGTGGGCCAGGTTCCAACGTTGCTTCCAAAAAACATAATCATAACATCGTACTTGAACTACATAATACTTACCTACATACCTACTAATGTACCCGCCTACGTCACCGCCTACATCCATGCATACATGTATGGACCTACCCAGATGGATTGATGTACTTCAACAGATCCATAGAGTACTGAACATTTAAGGTTACTTACCTAGTTAGGTACCTACAAGGTAGGCATGAAGGTAGACAGTTAATTATCTGGAACTGTCTTAACCATCTGGTATACATACATGTAAGATTGGATGATATCGACCTACCTACCTACCTACCTAGGTACATATATCCATTTACACTCTTCCCAACAACCATTTTCATCTTTCGTTGCCATACCACGATACAACCCCATTACATCTGACTACGCTCAGCATACTCATATTTAATCTGCGGGATTCCTTGCTCAATTCGCAGCAGCCTATTACAGCCTAAGGGATTCTTACTTTCTAAACACCACAATAAATCCGGTCATTTCTTCCCAGTCGCCATTCATAAATCATGGCCGATTCTGATAATCCCGATGGCTCTGAAGTAGCTGATTCTCAGGTATGCTTCACTTTAGTATAAATCATCTATGATTTTTCTCATCATATGTCATGTCATTAACTTGTTCGCCTAGCACGAATTCAACATCATTAAGCATCACGTGAACTTCGAGCTCCCCCCTTCAAAGCCAGGACAAGCATGGCAAAGCTACCCAGAACTACCCAGCGGCCAAGATCTCAATCCTGACTGGGACGATCCTCAGCAGCTAGAAGAGATACGTCGTCTTCTACCCAACACTTGGCAAAAGCCATGGGAGGACAAGAACACCTATCTCGAGACTCACTACCGTCTCCAGAGGGAGGAGGCCATTACCATGCTGAGATATTCGATCAAGAAATTCAAAGAAAACCCTACAATGATGGATGATCAGGAGACCTGCATATATACTAGAGTAAGTCAACCCTAAATTGCCCCAGTAAAACGTGTAGGTATCGTAAAATTTCCGTAAACTCACCCGCGTCCATCATCAGGTTTTTGTCAAGGGTTATTTAATGACTCGTCTTGGTCCCATGTGTCAGGTCCAATTCTCTACTGAAAAGTCCGGCAAGAAGATCCGTTGGACCCAGACGCGTCGCCTTACTGTGGGAACTCTTGTGGCTATCTCGACTGCTAGTGATTGCTTTAAGACTATCTGCATGCCTGCCATTATTTCCGACCATCGTATTCGCGATGGTCTCGACCAAAACCCGCCGACGATCCACTTTCAATGGACTAACCTTGAGGATGCCGTCATGGATCCCAACCAAGAACTTGTCATGATTGAGACTCGATTTGGCTACTTCGAAGCCGTCCGACACAGTATGGTCGGCCTACAGCATGTCGCAAATACGGAGACGCCGCTCGACAAGTATTTGGTTGGGGCAGACAAGAGTGACCTTCCTGCAAAATACGTCCAGGAGAGCCCGCGGATGGATATCAGGTCCCTAGTACATCACGTCCCGGATTCGTCTTCAATGACGGCAAGCGAGGTGAGCGTGAAGATGGCCGAGGTTAGCGAGCCCCTGCGAGGCTACCCCGTGATAGACGGCTTCGACGGCCAGCTATCTAAGTATACAAACCTGGACAATTCTCAGCTTAGTGCCGTACATAGAATTCTCACCAAAGAATTGGCTATCGTTCAGGGCCCCCCAGGCACGGGCAAGACATTCACATCGGTGCAGGCTCTGCAGATCCTCTTGGAGAGCCAGGAAAGGGGCAGTAACGTTATAATTGTTGCAGCACAGACGAACCACGCCGTTGATCAAATTCTGATTCAACTGATTAACCTTGGTTTTGAGGTCGTCCGACTCGGTGGGCGTACTCAGAATGAAGTTATCAAAAAGTATAGCATGTACAATCTGCGCCGTCGCGCGGTACCCCCGCGAACCCATCGGGCAGATCGCGATTTCAGAACCTTCGAGTCCGCGCGCAAGAAGAACATTGCGATGGTGGAGAAAGCTATTGGTGACGTGTTTCCTAATGAGCTCATAACCCCCGATACCCTTCGATCCTCGGGCATCATAACAGAAAGGCAGCTACAGTCTCTCCAGCCCGAACAGACATGGTCTAGTGCTCCTCTGTTACCAGATCAACCCATTGGACCTCTTGCGGAGTGGATGGGAAATCAGCTGGTGAAGGTGAAGTTGCCGGATGAGGAAGAACCTGATTTTGAGGGTGTCGAAGATATTGACAGCCTAGATCTGGACGCAGAGGACTATGATCTAGAGCTTGATGACTGCATCGTCGACGAAGATGAGAACTGTGGTAGGATTGAGGGCAAGTTTTTGCCAATCAGACATTTGTGGACCGGCATGAACCCCCAGCACCTAACTGGAGACGATCTTGTCATCCGCCGAGAGCTTCAGAAATCGGATCTCTGGGACATCGATACTAAGTATCGTGGTGCCGTGTACCAGCACTGGCAGAAAACACTGTTGGCATTACATCGCCAACATTTCCACCACATCCTCGCCGACAATGTTCGAATCTCCAAGAATCTCAAGATCAACCGATGGTACAAGGACACCAAGTGCATCAAATCGCGGCAGATCGAAATTATCGGGTGCACCACTACGGGCTTATGTAAATACCGTGGTTTGCTCGCTGCACTGCGGCCACGAACCCTGCTGATTGAAGAGGCAGCCGAGACTCGGGAGGCAAATATTCTTTCAGCGCTGTACGGCTCGTTGCAACAGCTCATTCTTGTTGGCGATCATCAGCAGCTCGCCCCTCACTGCGACACACCTAGCCTAGGAGACGAACCGTACTTTATGCGAGTGTCCATGTTTGAACGTCTCGTTAATCTCCAGATGCCCTTTACTGTTCTAAATATGCAACGAAGAATGATCTCTTCCTTACGGGAAATTCTCAACCCCTATTATCCATCTTTGCAGGATCATCCCGTTGTGACAAAAGGCGAGGTCCGACCACCAGTCCCTGGCATGGCACTTCCATCTTTCTTCTTCCATCACACCTGGACTGAAGGTTTAGATGAGAACCTGAGCAGATACAATATCCTCGAGGCGGAAATGATAGTTCAGTTCATAGACTACCTGTTGATGAATGGTGTTCCACCAGACCAGATCACGGTTCTGACGTTCTACCGTGGCCAAAAGAAGAAGATTCTCACCCTATTCAAGAACAAGATGAAACACTGGGCTCCATTTACCAACGTTTTCACGGTGGATTCCTACCAAGGAGAGGAAAACGACGTCGTGATTCTATCGCTAGTGCGAAGTAATGGTCCTCATGGGCCCCACCAAGCCGGATTCCTCCAAGACGAGAATCGTGGAGTCGTCTCCATCAGCCGTGCTCGCCGTGGTTTCTATATTTTCGGAAACATGATCAATCTCGCATTTGCTAGCACCGCATCGTGGAATATGTGGGGGAAAGTGCAACAGGTCTTTGAGAGACAAGGTCGTTTCGGAGGCGATAGTCGTCTACCGATCACATGTCAAAATCATGGCAAGACAACATGGATATCGCACCCTGAAGATTGGGTCAACTGCCATGGTGGCTGCGATCAGAAGTGTCCTGATAAGCTTGGCTGTGGCCATTTATGCGGGCGTCAATGCCATTGGTGAGTTCCTCCGTTTTCCTTTGTACCACCTTGTTTCTTCTGAAATTCGACTGGCAAACCACATATTAACGGTGTTTCATAAGGGTAACTCACGACAAACTTATCTGCCGCCAGCCGTGCGAGCGGCCTCTCGCATGCGGCCATCGGTGCCAACAGGTCTGCGGCGAGAGCTGCCTGTGTACTTGTGCCGAATTCACGGGTGCGTATTCCCACGATGAGTTCTTGGAAGATGATGCGATACTTCAGGATCAACGTCGTATGGGCGCTGCGGGTAGCAAAGGCATTCGAAGGGGTCTCAGTCGGGGTATTCGGCATCCTCGAGGTTCTAGACCAGAAGTCGGATACAACAGCGGAGCTTCTCGTAATTCCGGCCAAAGTATCGGACATAATGCAAGCTGGACAACTTTCGATGCACGCTTAGACGACGAGCAGAGATTCAATGCCCGAAAACAGGGGGACCAGACAGGTACTTCGAGCGCGCCCCCGAACGAAGTTGGATTGGCAATACAGGACACTTACCGTCCTGTTACTCTAAACGATCACGGTTTGCGTAATGTTGGGCAAGGTGTCACCGCTGAACCTACGACTTCTATTGTGGAGGGAAATGATCTCCTAAGTTTCGACGATGATGTCGAGACACTCGGTCTAACGACGCGCTCGCTTAGCTTGGGCTGTGATCCCACGGATGCGGAGGTGTTTGTAGAGAAGCCTGATGGAGCTGGAGACCGAGGTACTCCCCGTAACGAGATTCAACGCGGTCAATGTACACAGGCAATCTCAGGCAACTCGCAGCCAAACGACGCTGGAATTACAATTACAACTTCGTCATCGCAAGCTGAACCAATTGGGTATACTTCTCCTCGACAGTATCGACCACGCCGTCAACTCTCTATGTCTGGTCCTTCTCCAACAGCACGTAAAGCTGACAAGCCGGAATGGGAATCGGCGAGTCTTGCTGATACAGGCTCCGTCGTGGACGAGGACGACGAGGGTACATTGGAAGACCGTGGTAACGTGAAGCAGGACGATTTGATCCTATTCTAATTCTCGATTAGGTAATGGCTAGAGTCCGCGCATCAATGTTTCTGTAATTTTCGGATGGCCTAGGGATTTATATGGTCGTTTCCTAGCTAGGTTATTGATGTATGTTGGCTTCGATTACCGCGAGAGACGGTATGGATAAGTACCTAGGTAGGCGGGCGGATAAGTCTAGCTAGGAATTGCTATAGCTGAATAAGATGAAAAATACATCCTTCGACGATTAATATGATGCTAAATAAGTTATGCATCTTTAGGGCCCGTTTGGGAACTTCAGTAAAGATTTACTTATGGCCCGTGACACCCTAGCACATAAGTACGCCGAAGTGGATCACGATTATGGGGCTATACCCACTATAATTTAGACCAATCAACGCATGTTTACATTTCAGTAAGCCTTGGTATGTTTGTGGTCCATAAGTTCATAAGCTACTTTTACTTACTTTTTCATAATTGAAGCTATTTTCAACCTCATTGGCGCCCTTATAGACCCCTGTCGCAACTAAAATAGCCACATAATTGAAGCTATTCCCAACGCTGTCGGCCCGGCAAAATTTTGCATAGCTTCAAGTTCAATCAACAGTTCAATCAACAGTTCAATCAACAGTTCAATCAACAGTTCAATCAACAGTTCAATCAACAGTTCAATTAACAGTTCAATTTATTCTGTTCAATCAGTTCAAAAATCAGTACAACAAAGCTGCAAAGGCGTACTATAATTACAGGAAGCTTTAGTGATTCGAACCGCTATATTTTAGCCCCTATAAACTGCCCTAGAAATAACGTATCGCATCGCTAAAATCCCTTATAAATATAGCGCGTTTTAGGGCCTACTGCGCTATAAACCCTAAAATAAGTCTAATATAAGCACCTCGAGAGGTCCTTTCGCGATTTCGATAAGTATAAGTTTTTTCGATGTAGTTGATTGGATGCTGAACTAAGTACTGTGGGACGATCCACCAGCTAAATTTCGGTGGGGTTCAGTCTACTGATACATACAAACGCATGACTTAACTTATGGCTGAATCCCCACTATGGACCCATAAGTCAAAAAAGGATTATGTTGCCAAACGGGCTCTTAGTAGGCTCTTACTAAACTGGTGCGGGCCGTCCCACAAGCACAATGCATAAAAGAGACAGGGCGTTTCCGTATAAGAACTAGTACGATACCTAAGCCTACTAGGACCCCACCCGATCGCGAAGATATCATGACGTCAAGGAAATCTTACACCAGATCATAACATTACAGTCATCAAGGTTCCGCGACGAAAAGTCGATGACGGGGACGATATAAATAATAAGACATTCGTATGCGACACTGACTCTGAAAAGGCGGATTCTTTCCTATAGGTACCTACTTAGATACTTAAATGCTCAAAACCCCGGTCAAGTAGTTGAGCCTTGAGGAGACAATTGCCTGTCCGATTCTGAATTAAATATACATACCTACCTCCTATAAATGATACTTATCCAAACACTCAATTCATCGTGCGTAGGCCGATTGTCAAGACGGGCAATAGAGACATCAGCAAAATTCTTAATCAAGAAAATAATAATTCCGCGTGAAACAACGCGATCTAGAACAATGTCAACGAGCACGGCGGACGTTCCTCCGAGTATAACCTCTTTTGAAACGATCGGGATCAAGAATAAACGTGTAAATGAGGCTCCAGGAGTCAAGCTATCACCAGACCACAAGCTTCTAGTGGGAAGCGTATTAGATGTGCGTTTACCGTCAACTCTTTAACCGGCCGAGGGGTAACACTGAATATTCGCAATTAGTCGTTAATAATTGAGAACAGCTATTCGAAGGCAACCCAACTCTCAAGCACTTGTCGCTATGGTCTCAAGATGCTACCTTCGCCGACCCGATCACGGTTGCATCAGGATACAAGAAATTCGCGGCGCAATGGTACGGGTTGCCTGCCTTGTTCAATCCAATCCAAATACAGAGTCACCTTGTGACGTCGACCGGGAATCCGATCCAAATGGAATTGTCGAATAAATATACACTTAAAGGGATTGGAACAGCGCAGATCATCAACTCCGTCGTCCATATCGACGTTGGGCAGAACGGCAAAATCGAAAGGGTCGAGGACCGATGGAATGACAGATTACCCAATGGTATGATTAGTGATGTGAGTTCTTTCCCGCCCCGCGTATCGCCTTCAATTTCTAGTGCACCTTTGTGGCGTTAATCGAATGGGACTTGTGGATATTTTGCTACGTAAGTTAGTAGTGGGCCGCCTAGACGGAACGCTATCGCTATTGTAAATAGTTGTACGGCATTAGACCGCTAACTCGTCACGTTCTACTAGGCCTTCCGAAAGCTAAACGCGCAGACCGTTCCCATGTTCGTAACAATTCCGAAGGATGAAGAGGAAGATCTCAAACTAAAGAACTCACGAGATGGTTCTTCTTAGACCACCGTGGATTAATAAGGTAAATCACGAGGGACAATAGTGGTGGATGCAAAATTGAAACAATGTTGTATCCTACAAGTCTCTATTGGCAGCAATGCCGGAATTTTGTTGGAAACCTTTCTATCGTTTCGTCTCGGTTGTCTTGTAACTTCGCGAAAAGTAATTCGAAGCAATTGCTAGTCAAGACGGTTGTATGAAGGGTACCGTGTAGTATAGCCCAATTTGAACCTACCCTCAAGCCGCGTGTTATTTTACATCCTCCTAGCATCGTCACCATCATGAACAGACTGATAATTCTGAAGCCGTCGTCACCGACAGCTTCACCAATAAATCCGCGTCATCTACAGTGCCAGTTCCATCACTTTTATCAGACAGAAAATCTTAACTTTATATTTTACGGGTGCCGAAAGCGGAAATATGCCAAGTGCGAGGCGGTTGGGGGACAAAATCAACATTTCATCACCACCAACCCCCAGAGTGTACACCACGGCGTGGTCCGTTATAGTATGAGCTATGATCTATAATTATATGACTATTAGAAAGCACGTCTTTGTGAAATATGCCAATGGGCGATCTCACCTCTCGCGCCGCTAATGCCGAGCTGGTCGGCAATATTCACATAGCCATCGCGGCCAATGATACCCGTATTCTTGATCTTCTTAACAACATCATCGTTACCCTGCCAAGGAGTACGACACATAGGACAAGTAACTTGGTCCCCAGTCCTCTTACGTTTAGTGGCCGCCCACATCTCGAAACATTCTTTGTGGATATTGTTGCCACACGTGGCCTGACAGTAGACGGTATCCTCAGTAGCTTCAAAAGGGCTGAAGCAGATTGGGCAATCACCTTCCAGGGGTTTGCGATTCTTGTCATGCGTTTTCCCATCGGTTTGGTCATCATTCTCTATGGGAGGGGCATGTTCGAAGATCTCTTGGAGCTCAGTGGTGAGCAGGGCAAGCTGATAGACGAGCTCAAAGCGCGCACGAAGGACTCTTGATAGGACCTATTCGACTAACGTTAGAGAGCTCAATAAAACTAATTGCAAACAACAAGGGACTAACATATATTATATGCTTACACTGGTGCCCATTCTGGGAGTGAGGGCACGTACAGGTAGGCTGCTGCGCAATGTGAACGACGTATATGTTGCCAGTGGAACCGGTCAACTCGACGGATTCCTCGGGACAATGAGCGGTACCATCACGAGTTCTTCCAAGTACATAGAATCTTAGGTGAGCGTAGTTAGTTATAGACGTATATATAAGTAAAAGAGAGAGAAATGAGATGAAATATCAACCTCTGAGATGTCGCGCGAGTATATATATTGGAGAAATCCTGAGGTGGTTTGGGACGAAATCTAGAGCATTAATATCAGTTCTCCTCATATATATCTTGATAATAAATAGAAACGAGAAAATGAACCTTCTTAAACGTTTTTCGGCAACTTGAACTTCCTTCTTTAATTTCTTAGGTTTATCCTCTTCTTGGTCGAGATCATCAGCTTGTTCAACGGGGATCTTGCGTTTACGCGACAGGGGATGCGCATTCGCCTTGTGGGAGTGTGGTTCATGTCCCGCACCCATTTTATCGTATTTAATCACGGTGCTATGATAGCGTACCTAGTAATTAATAAATCCCGTGGCCCGTAGACCTACTTTGTCTTAGGTATACCGTAGTATTGAAGTTGGATGGTTCCAAAGTTCCAAATTCCCGTTTGCCGGTTGGCGGTACTAATATGTAAGTGTAGTACGAAGTACATACGACGTAATTGTCTCCACTTAATCAAGCCACGCCAGACCGACGCCCACTCACGTGATATGCCCAATAAGCAAATACCTGTACCTAATACTTCGTACTCACATCCATATCTACTAGGTACCGGTTATGTATGCAATCGTCAACTGGAAATGTGGTTACGTAACCGTAAACATCACCTGGCACCTAGTCATTTGGGGAGCAGCTTCAGCCCCTATATGTAATTCAAACTCAAGGATCTAGACTAGTGGGGATAGAACCATGACGCGTCATGTAAGAGATAAAAAATTTCCTTTATATACCTACCTACCTACAGAGGCACCTAGGTAAATTGTGAACAGGCTCGCAATCAGTAAATTCCATGACATTTATTTATTAACCTTCTAGCTGAGGTATTTCTAGCGCGCGAGAGTATTCGGCATGGCCCTCTAACACCAGCCACATACTCGTCCGCTCGAAACTTCAAAACATCTCAACATAATGTATACCAAACCAAGCGCCACGGACACCGAAAATGACAAAGCCATACCTGGAGAAATGCAAAGTGCACATCCATCATTGTCATCTACCTGGCCGCATAGTCATACCTCCCATTGATACTCTAATGCTGCATTCGCTTCATCCCCAGCGCCGGGACTTAAACCGGTGAAAGAAATAACCGTCAAAACCAAATGCCAAACTCCGTCCGGGTCCGTTCGTACCATATCCTCTTTTATCATGATCGACGGGTGCAGCTCCTGAGCCTCGAGAGTTTCGATGTCGCGTAGTGTGGATTACAAGACTTTCGTCTTATCTCGAGCTTGGGAAACCCTATCGAAATATGTCCGCCCTGACTAGATGGCCGCTCAAGAACGCTTTCTCTAATCTCTTACTACGCCATCACGACGCGATTTTTATACCCACCTAGATAGTTTTTCCTCCACAGTCGGGAATCTTGACGCCCTCCTTCAGGTTCCTATTGACATCCATGAGGCCCCATTGGTCTTCCCATTCTTTACCTGGGGTGTCGAAACTGATCTTCCACGGTTCATCAAACATCTCAAACCAGAAATAGTTTGTTCCGTTTGCTAGTGCTTGGCAGACCCAACCCTCCATCAGAGTGTTCAATTCGTTGATACCGGCCACCGAGCCATCGGGGCAACTTGTGACACTAGCGTCACCGCAGTCGGTACCACCTTTTGTCGGCCAGCCAATTTCGGAAATGACGTTCTTCTGGTTGTCCGTCTTGAAAAACGACTTAGCCTTGTTCTCCCAAAATGACCAGGTCCATGAAGCAGCCTCCTTAGCGTTAACACCGGCGAAGAAAGGATGAATGTTGCCCATGATATAGTCGCTAATCTGTGCCAGTTGGGAATCCCAATTGTCGCCTAGATCACTGGTGGCGACGGGCAGGTTCCAATTGTGAGTGGTCAAGTTTGTTCTCACCGAATCCAGAAGATTACTAAGCTGCGTCGCGGTCATCTGTTTTCGGAACAAGATCTCGTTGCCTATGATGAGTCCTTTGAATGGCTCAGCTCCATACTCATCCAATATATTCCACATCCTGCTGAGCTGGCGTTTATTGGTGGTATCGTTGTTGTCCTGCCAGACGCCGAGCCAGATCTTGATCTCGGTGTCAAGTTTCAACTGTTTCAGCGCGTGAATGGTCATCTCCGTCTGGTTGCAGTCAGTACCGTAGAGCCGAATCGTGTTGGTTAGTTGTGAGAGGACGGCGACGTCTCGGGTAACGTTGTTCTGGGAAGGCGGGTTCTTAATACAATCCGGGTACTGCACGTTAATAGGCGTATAGTCGACGCCCGGGAAGACTTTGTGTAGGTTGGGGTTGTTCATTAACGCTCGAATCTCATCCGAATTGATATCCAGATCGCCGTTCTTTGCAGAGTCAGAATCAGCAGACTGAACCCCATCCGCACCGCCGCCATTGCCCTTCTTGTTCTTCGCCAATAGTCCGCCGACGATGCCGCCTGCTACTCCACCTGCTATGATGAGACCGACGAGGATCAAAATAAACCATTTCCACTTCTTTCGACTGCTATTCTGGCCCGACAACCATTCCGACTGCTTTTCTGTCTTCGCGCTCATCTCGTATCCGCCTACGCCGGCTAGATTGCCGGCCGCATTCGTGTTCTGTACCGGGTCATAATTGGCGCCGCTATTTCGGCCCCTTCCCATGAGCCCACCCATTACACCGCTAGCGGCCACGGCACCGCCAGCGCCAGCGGCGGCACCATTGCCTCGATTATTTGATCCACCTAGGCTTAGGATACTATTCCGGGCAGAGCGTCGATACTCGAGACCGTCGTCGCCGTCGTCGTCGATATCATTGGGATTAAACTGGCCGAGATAGGGATCCATTCTTTGACCATACGCCATTTGGGGATCCCTAAACGGGTCGCTTGAATAGCTATGGACACTTCGCGTAGGCGTCCCTCGACCTGAATGGCTCAGGGCCGCAGCTCCCATAGGTGCAAGGCTAGGCGAGGAGTTATATGCTTGCGCAGGACTATAGGCGTTAGGACCGTAACTTGGCGACATGTCGTAGCTCCGGTCATTTCCGTAGCCACCTGTAGGCTCGTCGTATGTATGGTGTTGAGACGGAACGTCCTGGTAGGCTTCTGGTGGGTATATAGGTTGCCTCATGGCTTCTAATCCGCTGTCCCGTGCGTTTCTTTCGGCGACGCTCATAGCAAGCCCTGACATGCCACCGACGGCAGCGTCACCAAAATTGTCTACCCCAGGAGTGACGTTAGTATGAGGTACTTGGCGTCCCCAGGTAGATACACTATTCTGCCGATGAGGTGGTGGAATTGGTCTAGATAAAGACAGTTCAGCCACGTCATAAACTTCCCTTCCAGCTAAATCATCGACAGCAGCTCTTTCGGCGCCTCCGCTATATCTTATATTCTGGCGCAGCCTATTAAATGCCGAATCGGGATGAGCACCGGGATGGCCTAAGGGCCTTGTTCTTGTGGGCGAAGGATGTGATGAGTTGCGGTCGTAATCGTGATATTGTTCTGAAGAAAGGGAGACCGAATTGATATTTTGGTACAAGGGAGGTTGAGATGATGGGGAGGAAGAGCGAGAGCGGGAAGGAGACTGTTGTTGACGATAATGATTGGAATGCGCTTGCCGTTGGGAGGATGGGTCATTTAGATCGTCGAGAGGGGCGTGCTCGCCGGGGTCAGAGTCAAAGGAGGAGCGACGCCTCATGGTTTCAGAAAGAGAAGGCAAGAGCTCGTCCCAAGCCCCCAAAACAAGAACTCAACTAGGATTGGAGAAGGGCCGTTCTGCGCGAGGTGGGTCAATAACGAAAGACTAAAGCAAGACCGTGTAACAAAGAGAGAAAGAGCAAGGGAGTGTCCAAGTAACGAATGGTACCAATACGAGATGATACGATTGTACTTAGATTTAAACACACATGTGCAAGGTACCAAATTTGCTTGTAAATGGTGGAATAGCGATCTGGTGTACTAGGTATGCCACTGTTTGGTGGTCCAAGTAGGAAGTGGGTTAGAATTCCAGGTTCTTAGTCCGTGTGATACATGCACTAGTCGATCAAGCCGTTCTAGCTGCCCTGTATAGCCTATTCATAATACTCGTAAAATATATCGCATATTAGTACCTAGACAGCACTACTTTAAACATACGAATAATTATTGGGCAGTAGACAGATTGAAGATTGATGGATGATGTCCCCATGCGTCTCGAGCGGCTCGAAGGGAGAAGAGCCCGTTTGTTGTTGCGGATGTGGTGGTAGTTGTAATTGTTATTGTTGGATTATGCGGTACTAGGTAACCAATAACAACGACGTTGAAAAATTCTGAGCAGGTACCTATTGGAGATAGATGACGATCAAAGTCATCCAGGCTGCTGGGGCAGCCGCCAGGGCTACTCCAAAGATTGCCTGGGTACATACTAGGTAGTACCTACCGTAGGTACCCGGATACCTACCTACCTAGGTACTATGTACCAATCTTAGTGAGGCTGCGTTTAGCGCCTTGCGAGATGCACTGGACTGAAATATTACTAGAGTCAAGTGGTAGGTATCTAGAATTGAGTTCCGCGTTCTTGATTTTTCTTAGAGTAGACTGACTGGCCGCGTAGACAAACTTTACAATTAACGGTATTGCTAACAAAGTGCCGGTACAGTATATGTGACATGGATAGGCAGATAGGGTGGAAAATACCTACCTACCCATATCAAAGACAATTGTAACGCCCCCAAGTTTATGGCATAGCCTACCTAATGTTTCTCGTATTCATTTAGGTCGGTATATACTAAGTAAGTCTATACTATTAAGCAAAGACGCTGGCATCTTATTTTCTATATCCGATGTTGTCTAGCAGACATTTGAGCTGTTTAGCTGGCGCGAAGTCGCTGGAAAATTTTCTACATAACCCTTAATTCAATCTTACAGAGAGAAAAACATAATGGATTCCTGCTTCGTTCCTGCATCTGGCTATTTGAAATCGCAACCTTCTTGTGTTGCAACCACCAATTCTGGCCGAGGAGGTCTTACTATTTTTAGTTAAGCGTCTTATTGACTTTGACTTGATGCTATTGGTGTATTTAGTACATACCTACTTAGGTATGTACCTAGGTAGGTAGGTATTATCCCTTAATATTCGGCCTAGTAACCGCCGACTAACCGACCCGTCGACCAACAAACATTAAGAGAGGCTAACTAGGTAATAGGTAGTTGATCAGTTTAATGCATCATTTTTTATTATATATAGAAATTTCATGCGCCTTATCTATAAGGGATAGATACATGCTATTTATTACCTATATTGCTGCACATTTAATTAAAGACTGGAGACCTTGAAATCGATTTATGTTCAGTGTTTGCAATGGTACTACCTAGTAGCTGGCTATTGGTAGAACCGAACAAACAAGCAGCGCCTGAGTAAAGTTTAAGATCCATATTAAATTAAGTTTACAGACAACGTTGGAACGATCCAATACGTAATTGTAGATCGGTGGTTGGCTGATCAACATCATGTACCATGAACCCACACAATGACATCAACCTGCTACTATGTAGGTAGTTTTTCTTGAATCCATCGTTAAAAAGGCTGAAACGTCACAACAGATTGACTATGGGGTTTTCAGTGTCATTGAATTAATATAAGTACCTAGTACCTACCTAAGAAATCAACTTCATGAAGCATTGAATACATCACATTCGCTTTAAACACTTGGCAACCTTGGAGATCCACTACAAAGTACCTGTCAGCCACATCAGATCTAGATCTCAAGACTAGAACCATCTCTACAGCCACATATGACGCAGGACATGGAAAATAACGCGTCCTAAGACCTATTAAGTGGGTCAGCTGAGGGAAATGGAAGTAGGTATCAGATTCAGATTAGCGATGTCTATGTCAACGCAATAATATTTTGAGACACAGACTGTCATCATAGAGAGAAGGTGATTAACTAGGCAACTAATTAATATATAGGTAGGTACCTATCAAGCTCTCCAACGAGTTTCTTATTGGTCTGCACCTCCCATCATGGAATAATTGCATTTCAGCCATGCAAGGACTTAGATACCTAGTAGGTCTCCAATTCATTGAATCGACGCAACTCCAAATCCTCGACCGACCAGGTCGAATTTCGCAGCCGTGTTACGCCCGCTGAACCTCTCTCAACTACTGATCATAAGCCCGGTGTCAAGGTCGACAGCGATACTATCTTCGAGTTCTATATGGAGAAGTATGCCTCTGGCACCGCGCCTCGCGAAAATACCTACATTTCAATAGCGACCTAAGAACGAGACTCCGATTGATACCCCATCCAGAGAAAGCCAGCATCCAACTAATGCCACGGATACTGTTGGCGATACTACGTTCCAGGTAGTCCACACCGGTCTAGGAAAGCCCACCCAGGGCCAATCAGGAGCTGAGCTACACGACGACCTGCATCGCGATCGAACTAGTCGACGGAAGAAAGAACAAGCTGGCTTGGAGGGCGTCGGGGAAAACACTGGTGACAGTTTGCGTCAGAAGGGGGCTGACTTGCCTGAAGGTGTAGGTAAGAGCACGAGCGGCAAGACCAGCCCCCGTTATCCTGTTGCATCAGAACGTATTCCGACCAGCGCAGAAGAGGTAGCGACAGAGGGGCATGTGCCATAACGTGCCTATAACTGCACTCGGTCCGGGAATGAATACGGGGCTTTGGGGTGGTGTGACTTACGGGGGGCTCTGTGATAAATGGTGGGGTTTTATATGAGGTATGATATTATCAGTATACATACTACAGCTGAAATGTGTGGAATAGATCTCAAGACTAAAGTCGTTCACTAAACGACCACTCAGTTCAACATACATCTATTATCCCGAGGTAATGGTCCGCTAGCTCTATCGTACCGCGCCGAGGTTTCGCTTAATCTTGCGCTTTACCTGTTCAAATGTAAAAGCTGAAATACCCCTGTTACCTTCGATGTTTCCCAGAATTATAGTGTTATCCAAGACGAGGACGCTAGCATTCAATGGTGAGTCTCCATCAAACACAGAAGGTTCTATTGTTCATGATTTGGATGAGGCATCGTTCTAAGACCGGAGAAGTAGCGCTGAACATAAATGTATGTCTTATGGGTATCGTGCTAGGTAGAATTCAACATCAAGAGCTTGTCCTGGAAGCCTGGAAGCTCTAGATCTCCGAAGCGATATGGGTCAAGTAATAAGCGCCCCCTACATCCAATAATCACTTTTAAGCAGACGTTAAAGCTAACACTCATAGTAGGGAAGAAGTGTCCCTTGGCAACCGAACTGAGCAATCAGCTTCCATCGTAGCCTCTAGTCTTCGCCTCACAGCATCACCGCCATTGGCTTCAACCCCAATGAAAAAATTCGCCAAGAGAGCCTGAGCCTCGTGCACAACCAGATGAGAAGCGACTGGGGTAGTCTCAGGGCGAGACTGGACGATCGGGTAAGCCATAATGAGCAGGAGTCGATTATCTTTCGCAGGACCTGTTCGATACTTCTCTTCTCTCTCTTTTCCTTAAGAGTCAATTATAGGTACCCATTCCTAGGATGCTTATGCCAGGAAGAACGCCGGCTACTGTTCAAAGCCCCTTTCTTGTAGTTTCAACAGTTTAGGGCTAGTTATAGTTAACAGTTCTCATGGTGTTTGCATCGTCCACGATAACGGCTACGCCGGCGGCCCTCAAGCCGAGGGCGACTTCCCTCAATCATGATGGCACGCCACCCGTCGCTCCTTTAACTACGGTCTGGACAGCTTCGCCCGGGTGTTTTCCGGTCTCAACGCGCTCTACGACTGATATCGACATGTTTTGGACCAGTCATACCGATTGTGCACCCCCAGGCTACGCAAGCTACTTTGAAACATATTACTATTCCCCCGGTATCTGTCCTAGCGGGTTTACGGTCGGCTGCTCACGATATGGTGATTTCCAAGGACCATCTGTTGAACCTACTGAAACAGCTATGCTTTGCGTTATGAGGTATATATGCGTTTCTCACCCCTTTCATGGGAGACGGACGAAATTTAACTCTTGACAGTAACTATTTCTGTACCCCGGGTGCGTGGAATTATTACGCAACCAACACGGACTTGTCGTATGCACAAGTGATGATTCAGATAAGATGGGCGGAAAGTGACTTATCTATTCTGGAAACTCATCCGTTAACCCCCGGATTAAAGATCGCCACTACAGGAACTGAATCTAGTGCGACAGTAACTGTAATATCGTCAAACCTAGGTCGTAGCGGAGAGGGATTATCTACAGGTGCCCAGGTCGGAATTGGTGTTGGCGCAGGTTTGTTTGGTCTCCTCGCTATTGGGTTGGCGGTCTTCTTTATTTTACGATATCGAAAAAGGCGTGCGGGTAGTCAAGATACCAGTCAAATTCCATCTACACAGCAACCCCAAGACCAGTATCCACAGACGTTAATATCAGGTCAACAAAGTCAACCGGCTCAAGGCTACCCTGGCTACACACCATATGTTGACCCAAATACAGGCGCAATATCATATTATTCTCCTATTCCCCGGCCTACCGAGTTAGGGGGTACTGCGATTAAGAGTTTGACAAACATAACCCCTAGCCAGGGCGCACCATCCATAACAGGACCGCAGTCCACCTACTTACGAGATCCCGCTGTTTTGGATGGCAAATCTATACTCATACAGAATAGCATGGGCACCGGGACCCCTAATACTTCGCCTGTCGGTATCGACCTGACTAACGAGTCTCCTCTACTTGCGGAGATGCCGGGGAGTGAAGGAATTGCAAGATCTGTAGGAGATAGCGAGAATTCACAGGTGCAACAGGAAATTGCGCACTTAATGACGGAACAAGCAAAGTTAGATGCAAGAAGAACAAGGCTGATGGAGTTGGCAGAGCTAGATGAGGAAGAGCAACGGATACGAATCAGAATGCATCAACTTCAGTCAGGGCCATAATGGTGAATGGGTCAAACGTCTATCAATATGAGTACATTTTAATGGATGTATATACTAGGTAAGCATCTACATTTTTTTTTAAAAAAAAAAACAAATTCATTTTTACTACCTATTCGTGGATATCTCGAGAATTTCCAATACAATGCTAGCTGATTATTTATGGGGATTGTTGTTTACTGGGGTAATTGATGGGGGGTGTCGGTGTCGTTTATTGTTGTCCCCAGTAACAAGCCACCGACGTGTTGTTGTTCCCCAATTGAGCATTCGCATTCACCATCACATCGCCGTCGTCAACCCCATGGCAACATAAAAAAGCATTTTTTTTTTTTGATCACATCCACTATCTGCACGTTTTTTACTAGGTATGTACCTACCTACTAGGTACTTACTTACCTGCCTAGTACCTTCAGGGCTATCCACCTAGCACTTTCTGCCTAGATACTACAGTAGTTGGGTAGGCACATATGGAGGTAATCACATCACAACTACACTACATGTGCTAAGAACATCTCACGCAATAGCGCTTTCCATCAACTTCTCAATTATTAAATTTCTTGCCCTCCCCCTCACTATCGCACTTTTACTTATCCTACCTCAGAGTCACCTGGCCAGAAGTAGGTGTCGTAGGTGTACAATATCGCATAACAACAATCCTGATTTCATCATCACGATTCTTCCTTTTTGCAACTAGGTATCATCAGTCTTCGCACACGTAAGTACTATTCATGCACGTACTCTTATAACATCTCTAATTTACAACATTAGTGTCCACGTTCCGCATATAATATCTTCATAATCTTATCGCCTTATCTTTTCCACTCATCGCTACCGCCACGATGGGCTCTTCGGACAAGAAGGTGGAGATCACCGACAAGGAGTCCAGAGTGCTGGCTCTGGCCTGGAGCTGTTTCAAGACTCATCCAGATGTACGATATCCCCAGATTCTTTATGCAATATCCCCAACACGTTCTGACTTCGATTTATGTCCAGCTTGATATTGAAAAGCTAGCCAAGCTTGCTGGCTATACCAATCCCAAGAGCGTCAGCAATATTATCAGTGGTAAGTCACAATGTCCCAGAACCCTTCATCATATCACGCTATGTAGACGCATCAACGATTTGGTACCTACTAGGGACCTATCAATTCCCATACGACCCACTCATAAACTATTCATCTAATTCTATACGACTTCATGCCTCCCTCCCCTAGATCGAATAAAATTTTCATCTAACGTATTGATGACAGCCGTCAAGAAGAAGGCCGCTTTGATGGAGTCTGAGGGGAACAGCGGTGGCGAAGGCCCTTCCACTCCTGTCAAGCGTACCCCGAAGGGCAAGGCCAAGGTCACCCGTACCCCTGCCTCACATAAGCGCAAGACTAAGGGCGATGATGAGGATGATAGCAGCGACCCCGCTACGCCTACTAGCAAACGTGCTCGTGGCAAGAAGACCGCGCTTTCTAAGGCGTTTGTCGAGCGTGATGAGGGCTCGGAGGGTGGTAAGAAAGTTGTGAAGATGGATTCTCAGGATGACGAGCCGGGAGTCCCCGAGGATGTCGTCGAATAGAGGTCATCCATACTTTTCGATGAAACCAAAAAAGAAGGGCGGAAAGGTTGTAAAGAAAGATACCTAGGCTAGTAGATGTCATTTGCATGGGACTTCTACCTCGTCATGCTTTAACGTACGCCAATTTAGTCCCCTTGATGATTTGACAATACAGTCCTCTCGACGCTAAAAGGGGTTCTCAATAAATCATATTAGGTTATCTTTTCCCAATCGCCTGCTCATAATTTCGCTTGGGTGGCGTATATCTTGCGATACTGACCTTTTAATACCGACAAGGTCAAATTCCCTTCCATTTGCTAACTACCAACCTGGGAGATATCCATCCATATAGATCTAGATTATAAGTATCGCCACATCAGGGTTCAGCAACATGAGATTTGGAAATGGCATTGAAAGATGAAGACTTTCTGATATTATTGTGAGTATCGCAGCTGCAGAACTAGAAGATTAAGGTACAGTATGTAGGTATCCACGAGCTGATCGCGACGCCAGCAACATTTTGGCGGCTAGGATGGCCCAGCATACAGCACCCAGGATTAAGTCGTAATTACAAAAGCCTCGAAGGTGGAGGTTCCATCATCCAACTCTTTACTCAGTGTAGACGCAGCCGTTAGGGTTGGGAGCATTGACGGCACGAGCGGAAATTCCGAGGCAACCCTGGTTTCCGGCGGGTTGTTCGACGCCGGCCGAAACCCACACGCTCCAAGCGCCGTCGATGCTGTTAGGGCAGGCGAGGAAGCTAGCGCCATCCAGAGTCAGGTTATTGTTCTCGTCGAGAGCGAAGCCAGTCCTCTCCGCGTTTGTGGGAGCGGGCTGTGCACCGGTCGTGTAGCCGAGCTTGCCTTGGCCTATCAGGAGAAATGTCAGAAACAGTTACAGTAATTCTGAAAGTGGATGAGAAGACTTACCCATTCCGGAACGATCGGCATATAGCTGCTGGGGTGTCGCGGAGGCGGCGTATAGGTAGAGACCGCCGTCTTTGAGGTAGAAGGTGGCAGTTTCGGCATCGCCAGCATCGCAAGACGCGCCCTGGCTCGGCAGGTTCAGGAAGATGCTGCTCTTGGCGGCCTTGAAACCAGCAAAGTGCACCTCGCTGGCGGACCGGAGAGCCATCAGCGAAAACTTGGCATCAGACGCAAGCGGTCCTTCCGCCTGGGGCAAGGCATTGGTTGCTCCGAGGAGGAGCGAGGCGGCGGCGAAGGTCTTGAAGAACATGTTGGATAGCTGATTGTGCTGACGGTGATTTAAGAGTAGATCTTGGTTGAGAGTTGCGTGCGAGTTGATCGTGATTGAAGAAGCTGGATGCGGAACAGAAACGATTTGGACTCGTGAGAGACGAGGTTGAATTATATATTACCTGCCAGCCAGGAGACTGAACTCACATGATGCTGTTAGGGTCAGGCCGTCGTCGGTGGCAATTTTACATAATCGGGCTCGATGTAAGCAGTTTGCTAGGTCAATACGAGGCGGAGAACACGAGAAGGATATTTGGCTCTTGGCGAAACCCGGCTGTAGGGCAGTTCACGATATACCCTATTGGTCCTTTCCGTCAGATACCTGTAGATGTGGAGCCGATACGCTGGAGATGATCGACATCACAGCCGGCGCATGAACCCACAGTTCACATTTAATCTCTCTACGTCTCACTATCCAGGCTTGCTATTCGCCGCCCATCACCATATTTAGTGTATTTACCTGTCTCCCAATCGATGTTCAAATGTGGAGGCGAGAGATGGATAACCAGACAACGCTATTTTCCGACCACTTGTCAGAACTTTTATTCGACTTCTCTTGAAACACGTCTATACCTAAGACTCCATAATTCCATTAAGAGAGGTCAATAATCACCATATATTCGGTAAAGTACGGAATATTCCAGAATTCCGCCTGTGACAGCCAGCTGAAATAGCCTACTATGTATACATTCGTATTATCTTCCCAGAGTCACTTGGCGGATGTTAATTTTATCGCATTCAAGCGCACTACTCTTCTTTCAGCCATATGAATCAGTTGTAAAACGCCTGCTACCTACTCAGCCCTGGAGATGTTATTCTTGGCCCTCTGGGTTTGAAAATAGCGTAGAGTAGATAGGTAGGTAAGTTTAGGATATGCGTGCGGTTTATTGAATTTTACAACCATGTACTTCGTAGGTATCGAGATGTTCACAGCTTTACCTACTAGGTATCTAGTATGTCAAGAAAAGGAGAGCGTTTATATTACATGATAATATCCACGTACCTACCTATGTAGGTACATAGTTAGTTTGAACCCATTACGATGCAAACCCGTATCAAGGGGGTTGGTCTTTCTCATGTTAGCGGTGAAGAGATTTCAAACTGAACCTCGTAAGGACATTTATTATTTTGAAATATCATACCGTTGGCCGTAACTTAGGTACGAATGGGATGGGTCTTTGAGTTTAATAATATGTCGTTCGTAACTAGGTATTCACTACCGTACCTAGGTAGGTAACTTCGACACTGCCTACTTGCCTACCATTTATTGCTGACTGGAAGAAATTATACCTTAGGTATATTGTGATGATCCATATGTGTATCAGTATCTAGATAGTTATAATACTTGTTGACCATGTTTAGGGACATACCGCCACAAGTAGGTAGGTATTATAGGTAGGTAAGTAATATGTTTTAGTGCCTGGATCAACATATCTATACCTAGGTATGGGCGGGTTAGTAGGAAAAGGAGAAAAGGGGTACACAGATTGGAGCTAACTAAAAAAGTCAACCATGTGTAATCTGGCCTAACCCCCTAGTCCCCGTGTTACACCGCCGGCATTCATTATTTGCTCTAATACGTATAAATCACCTATATAGGCGATAAAGGGGATATGTAACCGTGCAACCCATCACTATGTAATTCACGTAGTTACATGAAAATACCCAGTAATTATGTATCATAGTTGGATTCAATCCATTCATTATAATTCCATTACATACATACCTACCTAGGTAGGTAACTACTATTCTCAAGCAGAATTTATGTTTGGAATAGTTGAAGAAGTCAAGACTAGGTACCTAACCTTAAGGGTATTCGCAGAGCCGGCGATGCTAATTTCTAGACGTGGACAATATATTTACGCAACGGGAGAAAGAGCTCAAGGGCGTATCTAGTACTAAGGCAGCGGAAGCTCCTTCGATGCATCAATTCGCTGCTACCGATGACTCAGTCGTACCACCAGGCCCCGTCGGGGGTGTTGATAGGTTACATGAAGCGACTAGACGAGATCTAGTGAATGAGCCATGAGAATTGTGACTCGATTAGGGAGAACGAAGAGGCCTAGTAAATTCCGCCTCTTGCAACGTTTCTAGGTATCATCCTGGGCGATTCAGACACCTAACTCACCGAGGTAGCTTATTCATCTCGCATTGTCTCTTCAATGTAAATTACCGTGTCTTTTCTGTCAGCTTCCAGTCCATTATTCCTTGCCAGGGCGCTCTCGATGCCGAATAGAGCAGACATTTCTTCGAGCGTCTTGCCCTTGGTTTCTACTGTAGCTATCTGTCAGTGTTTTTGCTATGAATGGGACAGACTGAGCAGTCTAGGCTTACCCATCGCATATCTCACAAATATAAATGCTGCTACACAGATGCAAGAATAAATGATATAAAGACCCCATCCTATAGCCGCTGCGATAGGAGGGCTTGCTTGAGCAACCACGTAGCAGCTGAGCCACAGGCTCGCAGTCGATAGAGCATTACCCTTCGCCCTATACATGGCCGGAAAGATTTCGGTGGCATAGGTCCAACTTCCAACGCCCCAGCTTGTGTTAAAGAAGACGTAGAATAAATATGGAAAAGCAACGATAGCATAATTCCCGTTGTCGCTAGGACTTCGCTCGGCGTGCCACTGCAAGACGGTAATTCCTATCATAGCGCAGCACATTCCAACAAGTCCTATTTGAAGCCACGTCTTACGCCCAAGACGGTCAAAGACAAATATAGGAACCCAAGAAAAGACAAAGAGGACAATTCCAACCCCCCCTGTAGCAAGATTCGCCGATTTCGGGTCAGTAATCCCCCCTCGTTCGAATAGTGACGGCTTATGAAGGTTTAGTATTATAGGACTAAAAGCTGTAAAGAGGAATTGGGACCAACGGTATAGTATAGAATGGAATTAGTTCCCGTAATTTGCTGGAAGGATTGGACGCCCATTGCGAGTAGGGTAACCCGTAGTACGGGCGTTTGGAACATTTCACCCCATGTCGCTGTAGTCACAGCTTTCTCAAACGCAACCTCTTTGGCAATTTCGCCCATTTGGATATCAGCTTCCTCGTCACCGTGAAGCCTAGCGAGCACTTCGCGAGCACACTGGTGTCTATCCTGTTGGACTAACCAGCGTGGGCTAGGAGGTATCCAGAACCAACACCCAACTGCCAAGACGATAGCTGGCGCGATTTGGATGGCAAGGGGGATGCGCCACCAGTCTGGTGTCTCCAGAAAGTTGAACCCATAGTTTAACCAGAAAGCCATAAGTTCACCGAAGCATAGAATCATTTGCTCTATCCCGATAATGCGACCTCTCAGTTTTGCGGGAGCGATCTCCGAGACGTATAGCGGAACACCACCAGCACAGCAGCCGACTCCGTATCCCAGGATGACTCTGCCTATAGTAATGGAAATGACATTGTAGGAAGCCGATTGCAGAACGGCGCCAACAGTAAATACTACACAAGCGATTGACAAAGTCCGCTCACGACCGTAGCGATCAGCGAGAAACCCGATAGACATGGCACCGAACAAGCACCCAATATCGTAAAGAGAGACTACTGCCCCAGTCACCCAACTATTGGACGGGCGGAATTGATTTATCCACCTAGCGTCTGCTACGATGACTCCCATTACACCCTGGTCTGTACCATGTCGTCATTAGCTTTCCTATGATTTGGTTGTATGTCCGCATGCAATTAGACTTACCGTATCCAAAAAGCAACGCGCCGATAGAAACGAATCCGGTGAGGAGGTACACATAACGAAGGTTTGCTGCGCGCATCCTGGTCTCAGGAGATGTCCGGCGAATTTGTTTCGTTTGCTTCAGGGTGAGCATTTTTCTATTGAGTTGCGAAGGACTTTTGGAGATGGTTGATTGTTTGACTGTTTTGATCATCACCTAGGTATCCTTAAGTAGGTAGGGAGATAGCTTTATAATGGGTATAACGAGAGGACGGTAAGAGTACTCTCATTAGATAGCATGCCGATCGAACGAAGCCTTTTTAAGATATCATGACGGGGTGACTGAGACCCCCGATCCCGCGAAGATAAACCCTAGTCTACCTAGAAAAACGGGTTACCTATTATTGGAGTAGGTAGTTTCGCTACATTAAAGTACCGAAACTCAAGTTGTGATCGTATAGTCCAAATCGAGAACCAATTATAAGCCTTCGGTATTACCGATAATGGAGAACTAGAATCGAGATGACTGGCTGAAATATTCCGACTTGCTGAGGGGAAGATGCTCTGTGGAGGCTCTGGATGAATCTCGTATATAAAACTCCTCCCCTTGTCAACGACAATAAATATAACGTCGTAACCCCTCAAATACTTAATTTCGATCGTGTTGGATATCCCATCGAACCTAATATCCATATTATAAACCATGCCGCATTCTACAGCATCATCTTCTTCAACTCCTCTTTACGTCAACGACGGGCTGCTCAGCCCGGATCAAGTCGGCTACCTCCAGGCATCATTTCCACACGAACCCCTAGAGGAACTTCGTCAGCGTTTGGAGCGGGATGGCTATCTTTTCTTGAAAGGTCTCATCCCGCGTGACGATGTTCTGAAAGCCAGAGAGGATTATTTCACCTATCTAGCTCCTAGTGGCGTCCTTGCCCCAGGAACACTCCCAGTCGACGGTATATTCGACGATAAGAATGACAGGCTAGATTATCCTGGCATGGTGAGTGTATTCGCTGGCATTCTCTTCCCGAAATTGGTGTCTTATTACTAACGACTATACATCAGTGCGTGCAAAGTCCACTCGCAGATTCTACCCATTCATGTACAAACTTCGTAGTAGTGCTATTCATGGGATCTTCTCGGGCTTAATTCCATGATATGCCTTATAGAACGCTAACGCATAGTAGAGGTGCAGGCTCCACAGACGCCAATGGACGGCCTCGTGGGGGTCTCTTCGTAGACCTTGCACTGAAAGCCCATGCGGAACCTTGGTATAAAGATGGGTTCTGTAAGCACCCGGCGCTTCATTCGTTTATTGCAAAGATTACAGGATGGGGCGACGAGAATACTCTCGGCCTCACGAGGTCTCTACTGAGGAACAATACGCCACACAACAAGGCGATCGGTGTTCATTATGACCAGATATTCCTTCGGCATGGAGAAGACACCAGCATGACTGCTTGGGTCCCCATGGGCGATATTGCCCTGGATGGCGGTGGCCTGATATATCTGGAAAACGGACATACGCTCGGCCAAGAGATAGAGAGTGGCTTCTATGAGAAGGCTAGACAAACCGGGCTGACAGATGAGGAGGCAAAGAACGCGTTCAACAAGAACATGATGGGTGGCGGACTGATTGCGGATGGAGCAAAGGAGTTTGCTACAGCACACGCACGAAGGTGGCTCGTCACGGACTATCAAGCCGTAAGTAATATTGGGCGTTCTTTCTCCCGTTTCTCTGTCAATCCCCCACGAGAGAGATAAATTTCCAATGTAGTTGGTTGAGGGGTTGTCACTCTCTCTTTCTTTAAAACTCCTAACAACAGAAGACGCCACTGACTTCCATTGGAAGGGGGATGTTGTATTGCACACGCCTTATATGGTAAGTTCGGGTAGCCGTATCCGGGAGAATATTAGCTAATTGGAATGGAAGATCCATGCATCAACAATTAATAAGGATCCGAAGAATGTTATCCGTCTCGGTACGGATTTGAGATTTGTAGACTCGTCGAGATCGTACGATAAGGTTAGGATCAAAATACTTCCAAGCTATAACCTTGAAGTTGTGCTAACGAATGCGTCAGCGATGGACAAATGTCTATGCCTTCGGAGATGGAGTCTAATGACTACTAGGTATATATTTCTTGAGAGGCGATGATGGTTTGTTGATTTACTGTGTACCTAAAATGATGATAGTGATAAAGTACTATTATCCGGACTACCCCACCATAACCCCCACCTCTACCCCAGTTCTAGTATCCATCCCTAGGTACCTAGGGTATTCGGGATACCAAAATCACGTGACATAGCTCCCCCGCATTTGGTTTTGTATGTACCTGGGTACCTAGTAGAGAGGTGCACATTTGTTCCGCCTTCCAACATCTGTACCTACAACACAAAGGGTAGGTATTTAAATGAATCATATAAAGATATCAAAGTCTATACAATAGGTACTATCAACGGTGGAAAAACGAAAGACAATCGAAAAAAAAAATAATTTGTAAGGAATTTGAAGCATCATTCTTCGTCCGCAACCTAGCCTGGTCTACTCTAACCTAGTTGAAATAACTCCAAGTCTTTCTAGAACTTGCATACGTCGATGTTGACAGGTGACGACGCTTTGCCCCAGTTCCAACTTGGGTTGAGCACAGTGACGTGTCGTAAGTTGTCAACGGCCTTGAATTGATAATCAGCATTGCGGAAATCGTCGCCAGAGGTAGGAGGGCAAGTATTCTTGAAAGTCGTGGTGTGCCAGTCGGTGTGTGCAGAATGATGCCACTTGCCAAAGTACACCTTAGGGTGGTCCCGGTTCTTCTGGCCCCAGTTCCCAAAGTCGTTATTGCTAAGTTACGAAACAGTTAGAACAGTAAGCATGGCCATCTCCATACGGGAATACTCACTTGTCGAATGTGTCATTGATCTTATCCCAATCCACCCACGGGTGATGCCCGTCTACCACAACGCGTTAGCAAATCCCAGGGCAAAGAGAAGGGAGTAAGAAACGGTCGATTCTTGGGTAGATAGGTAGTCACATACCTTGCTCCATGGCCATGTTGGCCCGAGTATACCTGCCGCCACCCTGGTCGTTGAAGGCAATTACGACACCCTCCCAATCACTCTTGTGGCCAGTATCTTTCTTGAAATACACGTAATAGATAATCTTCCACTGGTTGCCACACTTTACGACATTGTAGTATGTCGGAATGTTGCTGAACGGTTCACCAGCAATATTACCATAGAACGTGTTTGCGCCCTGCCACGACGGCTGTGGAGGACAGCCGTTGGATAGCTTGTTAATGTTGCAGTTGTCGTTGGCAACACCGTTGGTTTGATGGCCTTGACCGTCTTCGGCAGCCGAGGGCACTTGGAAAATTGAACGTTAGTATGTGGTTTTTCTTATGAAAGATTTATGAAAGACTAATGAACTTGAGTTATCTCCTCAGTACGACAGCTCTTATAGAAACTCTCAACACCTCAGATAAGTAGAAGAGGGCTATTGGGATTTATAAAACATACTGCAGGTTCCAGATGCCATAAACCATGCAGGGGCAGCTGCCTGAGCAGCGGCGATGCCATTATTCTGCGAGAAAGCGCTGTCTGGAATGGCATTATTCGCGAGAACACTCTTAGCTGTGAGTAGCAGCGCTGAGCTGATAAGAGTCTTGGTTTTCATGATTAAAGGGGCGGTGTCGACTATCTGATTCGTAGATGAAGTTGTGTGTTGCTTTAGAGGCTTAGAGGACTGTCGATAGAATTTATTATCTCGTCTTGCTAGAGCTTGGCAAGCCTTTATATACACAGAATTCTTCCATGCTTTAATATCAACCCTGATACTTTCTACCTAAGGTACCTACCTATGTAGGTAGGTAGGTAAATATCGTACGTAATTGTCATCTTCCAAGACTAGCTGATCTTGAGATTCCATTATTGGATGCTCAACGTTCCATCGACCCAATTACCACTGAACCGGCAATATTGACAATAAACATCACATTTAAGTGCTTACTTTATACTTCTTTACGGTATAAAAGCTAGTTTCATAGAACGGGTCAGCCAATTGACTGACATGCTTCCGATCAGCTGTAAGCTTACGATATAATCCAGTACCAACCTACCTACCGACCCAAGTATGCGATTGTGTATAAAATGAGCATCATCATTTTACACCGTCTGTCCACAGAGCAGCTGAATGACCAATTTGAGCCTAGGTATATTATAACTACGGATCTGCGTAGCTAACAGAACAAAAATATCTTCATATGACGCCAGCTTCCGAGCATACGTAGTATTTGGTCTAAGTCTTTCCTGAGTGATTGGGGGATATTATAAGAATTCTCCACTAGCTAGGTAGGTAAACAGACTAAATGTATGGCTCCGTTTAGAAGACAATAGAAATATGTGTCACCCGATTGCCATACCTAACCTTAGATGATTGTTAATAAACATGAGCTCCCCTGAGGTGCTGCTGTTTCAACCTCGAGCCAGCGGCATAGCCACACCCAGGATAATCCTCCTTTGGGCATATCCGTTACATATTAATATAGTGACTCTTGTCGTTTAGTAATTGATTTTATCATCAATTCTCAGAGTCGACGAGCCAGTTCAGAGATGACGCCATCGATGTCGTTCACTTCTATTTCCACTTCCTATTGGTAACACGAGAAGGATATCTTCTAGGTCTTACCATTCCTAAGATGCTATCCAACATTGAGGCCAAAATTATACACAGGAAGTGCACTCACCGCCCGCTCGCCGTAGACGAGTTGACTAACGAAAGTGCAGTGCACCTGCGGCCTACAAGATGAAGATCGAATCGCAGCACAACGAGAGCTGAAAACGTCAGAATATCGGTGGGTCTGAATTATTCCCCAGGACATAAAGTAGATCCTCACGCGAACCCATGGAATGCAATCGCATTGACCAGTTGGTAATCCTGCATGAATTTGTGGGCAGAAATCGTAGTAGAATGTATGCGCATCGTCTCGAATGTTGAAAGCAAGATTGGGTAGGATGTTTTAACATAGGCCAAGTGCCTAGTCAATAGTGCGGACACCATCAGCCTCACGCTGGACTCCTTTGGAAAGCTCATTCCTGATATCTTCAAGGGCTGCTAGGTTAGAGAACATGTGGTACACCGCCCAAAATATCCCTAGAAAGAAGAGTACTCGAGAGGACGCCACGGGTACCTCCTCCTTCTAGTCTTGCTGTGTCTTTTAAAGAGATCCGGAAGTCATGGTTAATCTTGACGCGGACGGTGATGTGAACCTGCTTCGAAAGAATCTTCCTAAATATCCACTAGATATTCTCATGCTTGGTAACTCTTCCTAGCGAGTAAGCGATGGAGGACGTTGAACGCGAAAATGATGACCCTCAAACGACGTAGAATAGCTGATCATCAAGATAGATACCTAGTAGGTAGACCTCGCTACCATGTTGAGTTTTGGCCCCCATGTTCGGGTTTATGCTGGGTGGCTGATAGACATTAAGAGCATTGGGGGTGCATTGCCTATCTTGTGCTACTGCACACACAGCCACAGCGAGTAGACTGGTGTTGGTGGCGCTGAAATCCTATTTTCAAGTTGGAAGAGGTCGCATAGATAGTGTAGGTAGACAGAGAATCATGATGATGAGCCAGAAAGATACCATAATCGTGACTGGCGCAAATGGCCATCTCGGTAGCGCCATTGTTCGGTACATCGTCTCGTCGCTAGAGCTACAAGCCTATCATTCTATCTTGATAGTCCGAGACAAATCAGTGGCAAACACCAAACTCACGTCCGCCTTGAAAATGGCGGGTGAAAAGGCCTCTTACGAGGTCGTTTCTTTGGATCTAGCAAGTCTCCAACGTCCACCGAGTGGCCACGACCACCAATGGGCGCGTTTCTGCTGGAGCTATCCCCCAGATCCATGGGCTGGTACTCAATGCCGCATTTATTGAGTTCGAGACCCAGACATGGGCTGAGGAGGGGTTTGACATGGCTTTTGTGGCAAGCTATCTGGGCCGCTGGCTGCTCATGGTGATGCTGTTGCGGAGCGTGAACCTTGAAACCGGGCGGATAACAATAGATGGGAGTGATGCGCATAACCCGGACGACTGGCTGATCGGTATCATTGGCACATATAAACACCCAAACGACAAATGGAGATCGTTCATCGCCTTCGGGGCTTGGAGTACTAGGGCAGACGATCCGAGCACACGCAATGATCTGCGTCGCTGCGGGGCAGCTAAATTTTGCCTGGTCACGACGATGTCTGTGATTCCCTCTCTTGCCCGCCATCCTATTAGCTAGTTTAATTCTATGTTGACGAGCTGGCTGGGAAAACAGAAGTGAGTTGCAACGACGTCTAAATTTAGACCCCTTACTTCATCATATTAGCACAGTTAGAGATGACCCCGGCACGATAGCTAGCCCCGAGGGTGTTGCCCGGCAACATAGTACAAGGCATCGTTATGCCGATCATGGAGTATGTGATGATGTGGCTGTGTCTGGAATCTAACGGGAAGATGCGCACGACTACACGGTCTGCCGGCGATATCATACGCGCTGTAATGGACGTCTCGGTAGCCAAGGCGGCCTACTTCGATGGCCCGGCGCTGGCAGAAACGACGTCAGAAGCCAAGGATGCAAAGAAGCGGGAGATGATCTGGCGCGATAGTGTGCGCTATACGCAGCTAAAAGAGAGTGAGACGGTGCTTAAGGATTGGAAATAACTAGTAAGACGTAGCTTCTTGGTTCTTTGAAAGAATATATAAGTTAATATTTAAACAAGCCATTAAGGAAGTTAGGTATGATTTTGGTTGGAGTGGTTGAGATGTTGCATTTCTTGGTAATTTACAGTGTTACTTAGTGCTGTATTTAATTAGGTAGGCTACCACTACCCACGTACCTACCTCCAGCGCTATTTGATTACATAACACTTAGCCCCTCATCTACGTAGATACCTGCCTAATACTAGGTACATACGGGAGGTCCAAGCGCTTTGACGGACATCTCATCTAAGTCTGGGAATTTGTTAATATTGATTTTACTTTGTTTCGTAACCTCCCCTGCTTCAGCTTCGCCCTTCACTGACATATTGCTTAGTGCAGGCTTCCCCCGCCTCCGCCTTACGCACCGTCCTCAGCCCGACGCTCCTCACATCGTACCTATGTCGCAAGAGCGCTATGAATATATATTAGGTACGTTGAGCACTTCATGATATATTGACTGGGACACATGGTGGCGCCTGCGCCGAAGGCAGTGACATCGAAGTTAGACCACATTTGCTGGAACTCGTCGATACCGGGTCCGGACACGTCCTCGTCGAAGCGCAGCTACCGGTACGGGATCATAAGCGGCGGCCCCGACGCAGTACCTTACCCCCAATAATCGTGTTGCGCGTGGTAAAGCGCACCGAGGACGCGTACTCTTTCTTGCAGATCGTCTTGTTCCGGACCCCGTCGAAATACTGGTTGTGTTGGCCGTCGTGAAGGCGCGCCGGGTCGAGGTGGCCGGGTTCATCGAATGCCGCGTCGGTCTCATTTCTCACGGCAATAAGCAGCTTCAGTGTGTCGAGAAAGTACGCAAGAAGTCAATATGATTGCCCTACGGGTGTTAGTATTGGTGCCCCAATCTACGTAAAACATACATTCGGTATACCTAGCAAGGCGCATATGACATAGGAAAATGCTGCTAGCTTATTGCGAAGAATAACATACAAACCGTAAAGAATATCATTGCGATCTGGTTTTCATCGATTCCTAGCGCTTTGCACTCGGTCTCGGAGGCATTTGTGAATCATTTATTACTAGTTCTCTTGCTGCGTTACAGTTGGAGATAGGCTTTCATCGCGTGTCGGAGCTTGACTTTTGCGACGCTCGTCTTCCTGGCCAAGAGACGTGGCTACTGATACATAACCCGGTAGCCGAGATCATGAAAACGATGAAGGTCTCAGGCAGGATTCTTATGACGCGTGTTACTGCTGACCGCACCTCAACCTAGGGTTATCTAGTTTTATCAGTGGCTAGCACGAGCGTCTGAGGAATATATCACCAGTGCGACACGACCTCTGCAAGACTCCGTCTGCGACATCCCCCGATGGCCTCTACGATCTCGAGAACCCAGTCTCGCTGGAGCCCGGTTTCATCGCAGCCAGTGCACCGAAGACTAGAGTAGCTATTATCTTCCTCCTTGAAAGGCTAATATATGACTCCCGGAGCTTTTGATGGTCAGATGATAAGTACAGGTTGGTAAATTAAGCAATAAGCTAAGTCGCAAGTTTCTTTACAAAGGGCTCAATCTCAATACTAAGCGGTGGGAGTCTTTAATTCCTTTATACTCTGTAAGAAAGATTATACTAGATGTAATGAGGGTATTTCTACGTAAGTTCTTATAAGTTATTACTAGGTGCCTTGTTATGTATGATAGGATTTCTCCTACTATAAGTATTCGGTTATGGACCTTTTCATCCATGAACTTCCCAGAACAAAATCTTTTTTCAAATCTCTCCTCCTATTAAAACAACGAGTGACTTCATAGTCGATACCTATTAATACCTAGTATCCAGCTAGGTATCGATACTCATTAGCTTATTATTGTCTTGGATGCGATTCGCCAGTGGTGTAATATAAGTAGTACCTATCTAGGTAGTTAGATCCGATTCAACAGGGTTAATACCTTAGTAGTAGACAGAACCTAGTTAGTCTAACATGTGAATTTGTTGTCCAACATTAGATCTACCTACCTAGGTATGTAAAATGACATTACACAGATCCTTGAAACCCTAGAACGATCGCTAGTGAATGCCTAGTAACCCAGCAGAGTGGGCTTTCTAGCCATACTACACTTATGGTTCAAGCATATGACGTGTAGAATGAGAACATCCCTGGCCGCGATATATCTTATTGGCTTTTGAATATTGGGTGAGGGTCAACGTGCATGATGGACACTTGCATCGCGGAATCCAAAAAGGGGGGTAAATCCCGGAGAAAGAGCCTCACAAATTCTCATCCTAATTTATCATGAGGTAAAATTCGTGTTAATCTCGATTTCGACTGTTTGTCATCAGAGCAGGCCAAGATTCAGAAGTGCCGACCATCTCCAGAATTGATGTTTAACGATCACCACGAGAACTAGTTCAAATGATATGTGGAACTAAGTTAAAAAAACGCATCTGTACTCTAAATACTCGATAGAGTTGTTGAGAATAGTATGACTGAGGAGACGTTGGTGAGCCGAATCGGCATTTACAACAACCTCAATGATCCGGTGCCGTCATGGAATCACCCTGGGGTCATCATGGCGGTTTCCGCGTCCATGACAGTGAGTAGAGTAAAATACCTACTGAAGAGAAATCAACACCCCTAACTCTGATACGCCAGTGTCTCTCGTCGATTTGTGTGGTTTATCGTCTCTACATACGGCTCTTCGTTGTTCGGGCTAAGGGCTGGGATGATTTCTTCGTCTTGCTCTATCTTGTAAGAGACCAGTTCAAAAGATACTATGGCTAGATAACTGACAACGATGAGAAAGATAACTGGGTTGGTTAGTGGTATAGGAGTATGTCTTGGTGAGTAGAATATATTCGAAACTGGATGTTTCTTAAGGTGCTGACTTTTCCGAGCTCCTCACTTCGGGTTGGGTCAGCACATCCTCTTACTAAAATCAAGCGATATAAAATCGTATCTCACGGTATGAAGGTAGCGGCTAGGTCACGGAAGAGTTAACTCGGAACGTAGTACTTACCTAACACTACCCTAGATATTTTATGCAACGAACGCTTCCTATAACATGTCGACAACCTTCATCAAGATATCCCTCCTGTTTCAATATCTGCGCGTCTTCCAAAGCGGGCACATGCGGATCATGTGCATCGTCATGATGGCGATTATTGGTTTATGGGGTGCAGGGTATTCGTTGATGGCCTGGGTTCCCTGTATTCCCGTAAGCGGGTATTGGAACCTAGAAATGGAGGCAAGGTGCTATGGGTTTGGTTCCAGGAATGCCAACGAATTTTATAAGAGCTATCTTTCCCACACTGTGGTTAATACCGTGCTGGATATGATAGTGTTTACAATACCGATTCCACTATATTTCCAACGAGACACGATCCGACGGACAAAGCTAGGGCTGGCTGGGGTGGTTTCCACGGGGGCAGTGTTCGTGATTTTATTCCGTATTACAAGAATTCCTATGCTAATGTCCGACAGCGTAAATGGCCTTTCTATATGGCGGCTTGCAACGATAGTTGAGCACAGGGCTACAACAAGCCCGACTTTCGATCCGACGTGGTACGGACCTATTAGTATTATGCTCGGAACATTAGAAGCGATGACAGCAAGGTCAGAGTCATCCCCATATCCTTATACGCATGACAGCCATTAACTTCTAGGTCTATGTAAAGTATTTGCGCATCTTTCCCTATTTTCTGGCCTTCGCTAAAGGTTCGACTTGATGAAATATTTGTCACCAGAGAAGTGACCATCACATTGAATCGTCGATCGAACCGATTTTCAGTCGACGCCGGCGATACGATCGAGCTTCAGCGCACGGCAAGCGAAGACCGCGACAATAAGTGGAAGAGATGTCCCAGCATAGCAGGTAGCGAGTCGAGCCAGAGTAGGCTGGCCGAATTAGCCCCTGTGGAAAAGAGAGCGCAACATTACCAGGATGATTTCATTCTGGATCAGATAGATCCTCTGCGGAAAAAAAGCGCCTTTGCTGTAGAGTCAGAGATTATATCAGAAGGTCTTAGCAGGCAAAAATCAAGACGGCCATCACGAAATAAGAGATGATAAATGATGATTACCTAGTAATTGATGGGTTATGCTGCTAATATAGGAAAAGCATGTTTTATATTCTCTAAGATGAGCCCTTTAAGAACCGATTACCTACCGATTACAGAGACGAATGAATTTTGCTAGAGTGGTAGATGGGGAGAATGTGGTATGAAATGTTAATAACCATCTTTAAAAGATTGTACACTTGTGTATGACTTCATTTTGAACAACGGTATGGACGGTGTGTTCTATGGGAATCAAAAGAGGGATAGCTGCATGCATATTGGTTATCTTCATATCACGATTACCTACATAATTGCGTACCCAGGTATCGGGCAGCCGGGGACAGCCGATAACTCTACCTAGTATGTACCTAGTAGAATCCAGATGTCCTTGGACGGCTCGGGTACCCCGGCATCCCGGTTCACGGGTACGTGCCTTTCTCCATCTGATAAGAGAGGTACCTAGTACCGTATCTTGGTACTAGGTAGTTGTTACACTGCACATGTGCTTAAGGTAAAGTTGAGATACACAACGTTAACCACGACATTAGTCTTGTGACATACACAGTACATGAGGTAGCAGTACTTACTAGGTACCAGGAAGAAGAACTTATCCGACAAATTGGATCATTTATCTAGTACTTGGTAGTAGCACCCCCCTGTTATCAACTTGGCATTTGGCGTTTGGCGTTTTGCATTCTCATCATTTTCTCTACCAACCTACCTATCTCCCCACCTCATCATGCCTTCAGGCTTTCATTACGGCCCACTGGAATGATGCACACTCGTGTAGTCCATACTAAGGGTCATATCCCATCTTCATCTACTGAAGCATGGAGGATATCGCGATGGAAATTGGTAGCAATCATAGTCATTGGGCTCTTCTCACTACTATCTCTACTTTACCAGTGGAAAGGAGCAAGCCTGATAATTAATCGACTCACAAGTCCTGAGGCGGCGGTGACCTATTCCGAAGACTGGAAATGGAATGATATTGAGCCCAGCAGGACGCTTCGTTGGCATCGTTGCTACGATGACACTTACGACTGCGCAAGATTGGATGTCCCGATGGACTGGCTCGACCCGTCTGATGACCCGTCGGGAAGAGTCGTGCTAGCAATCACACGACTTAGAGCCACCGAGTCGGGGAGCTATCGAGGAAGCATAATCTTCAATCCAGGGGGTCCTGGTGGGTCGGGCGTTTACGCTCTCAGAGATCGCGGCGCACTTCTGCAGACTATTGCTGGCAAAGACCATGATATTATATCCTTTGATCCCCGGGGCATCGGCGCATCGATCCCGCGAGTCGACTGTTGGGGTTCCGAGGAAAAGAGCCGTCTCTGGGCATTGCAGGACGTTGGTGTAGTAAATGCCCACCCCGGAGTGATTTTCGACGCCTTCGCACGAGCAACCGCTTTCTCACAGGCTTGTGAAAGGAATACGAATAACTCACCATTGCTTTCGCATATTAGCACCGTTTCACACGCCCGCGACTTGTTTGAGATCATGCATCAAGCTGGGCAAGATAAGCTCAAATATTGGGGGTTCAGCTATGGGACAATTCTAGGCGGTGTAAGACCCTTTCATACTTTGAGCCATTGACGTAGGCCAGAGCGAAATCTTAGACTATGGTCTTCGCCGTAAGAAGCTGCTAACGTCGCGCAATACAGGTCTTCGCAGCTATGTATCCTGATAAAGTCGAAAGGCTTGTCAGTGATGGTAAGTAAGAAGCATGAAAATACCCTCGAGATTGAGTGACACTGAAATGAACATTCGTAGGAAACGTGGACTACCAAGAATGGCATTGGAATTCTTACATAAATTTTCTACACGATACTGACAAGGTCATGGAGGCCTTTTATGACTTTTGTCACAAAGCCGGCCCCTCTAGCTGTGATTTCTATGCATCATCCCCAGCGGCCATAGAAGAACGGCTCGCTAACTTACTTTTGCGAATCCGAGAACATCCCATCATAGTACCGGCATCCGGAACGGGACCGGACATGCCCCAGTTGATTACATGGTCTAATCTCAAGCGGTTGATCTCTGCCGCACTATACCGACCGATTTTTATGTTCAAGGATTTCGCTAAGGTTCTTAAGTCCTTAGAGGACGGAGACGGTGAGCCTTTTTACCGAATGGTAGGGTCCAAAGACTCCGTACCTGTCTGTTCAGTCGAAACTATCCCACCTAATGTGCCAAGGCTGGAAGAGGGAAATGCGGATGCTTTCCCTGCGATTCTTTGTGCCGATTCACCTCCCATGGAAGATACGGTAGAAGAATTCGCCGAGTTCGTTGAAGAACTCACACATATCAGGTAGGTCCCCTTTAGCATACCTAGGCTTATGCGTGTAAGGTCGGGTGAGCTTATCATGTACCTAGCTCTGCAGCCGGCGATGTCAATGCTCTCTTCAGGATGGCCTGCGTAGGCAGGACCGTCAGACCTAAATGGAGATATGCCGGCCCGTTCGAAGGCAACACAAGCCATCCAATTCTCTACGTGGCTAATATGGCCGATAACGTATCGCCGCTCGTCAGCGCCAGAAACAACTCCCGAGGGTTTCCAGGGTCGGTGGTCTTAGTGCAGAATTCCTACGGGGTAAGAGATCGCGTTGCTTCAAGTCACATACACATGAAGACTAACACATAAACTCCACTCTCAGCACACTAGCCTTTCAGCAGCTTCAGTTTGCACAGCCGGATACATTCGCGCCTACTTCCAGAACGGCACGCTCCCAAAGCCAGGAACAACATGTGAGCCAGATTACACGCCTTTTGATGACGTATATCCAAAAGTTGGAGACGAATTGGCAATGGCATCTTACGAATTGATGAACTCAAATTGGGGGTTTGAACCAGGGCTAGGATTGCGGTTCTCGTGAAGCATGGTGTTGTGGTATTGGTTCTATCCTAAGTCGTGTTCATCACTAATGTCTTTAATCGCATTGACATATCCCCAGGTATTATGCATTGGTTGGGAAATTAATAAACGATTTACGTTATGAGTACCTAATGTTGGTTAGTGTTTACCTATAGTATAGATGATAGGTACATTAGATATTATTGCTTTTTACCCATCCATTACTCTACGAGGTTATTCTTATCACTGGTGACTAGTTAGCGAACATCTTGGATGGAATGAAAAGGAGATAGGTACTCACGGTAACTCGAAGTTTGGCATGAAGAGTGATCCGATGAGTGCAATTGCTGAAGACCCCACGGCCGCATAGGTCATATATTTCATAACCTGAGTGAACTATTTTGAAATAAGCAAGAGCCGGCAATTTATCCTGGAGCCTACGTAGGTAGTTACTCACCGCTAAGTTGACTGCTATCCGTTCTGGCGTATCCCATCCAGGCACTACACCTGTGATCGAGTTTGCTAACGCCGACACGGCCTCCGCGGTTGCCCCTCCTCCCAAATAGCGCAACAATTCCGATCTTATCGTACCAGTATAAATTCCGCCAGAGATGCAAGCTCCCACACTGCCTCCAACGAAGGAGAAGCAGACGACTAAAGCAGTCATCTGTGGCATTTCTACGTGGGATACAACAGCTTGGGCGGGAATAAGTAGAGTGGAACCGACCATGCCACTACCAATACCCTGGATCAGCTGGACGACGAAGATCTCTGCGATGCTATTGTCGGAGCCCCGCAGACGCAGCATCACACCGTAGCCGACCAAACGGACAATCGAACCCAATACGCATACCCATTTGTAACGCCGAGTCCGAGCCATTAATAGACCTATGACAATTCCTATAAGGCATTGCGTGACTCCGTTGGTATCTTTCGTTTATTAGTACTTGAGTCGAATCTAGGCTTAGAGCGTCAGAGTTTTAATATCAGCTAGACTTACAGGTGAAAAAGGTGGCGTCACGAGCGCCTAAACCTCGAGCGACTGTGACCCAAGCATAGATATACGTATCTAAAACCCCAATGATTTAGCGCATTTTAGGTCGGAAATTCAAAAGCGAATGCAAGTCTCATCTAATAGATAACAGTAGGCAAGGAGCGACATCGAGATATCTTACGTGTTGCGGAGAAGCCGAGGCTGTCTAAAGCTATAAGGAAGCAACAGAGGACAACCGTGCGATTCGCGAAATAATGAGGAGGTACCACGGGGTGTTTCGCAAGATAGTATTCATAAAAAGGGAGCACGATGAGCAATGCCGCACCAAGCACAATTAAGATGATAATCCATGGTGTTTTCCAGGCCGATGGAGCAGTGGCAGCGAGTGTCATTGGTATGAGCACGAGAGCCAGGCCACCGCTAAATAAGACTACGCCGCCAAGGTCGATTTGCGAGCAGAACTCGTACGAGGAAATCGTCGCTCTGGGTGCGAGTCCCTCCTTTTTTGCCTTTGATTGATAAAATAGTAATGTAGTGACTATGAAACTCGCGCAGAAAGGCATGATTATGGCAAGGAGGCCGATACCCCAACGCCATCCGATGCCATTGGGCGCCGTTACGCTATCGACGATAAACGCTGCTGTCCAAGGCGTTATCAGAAACGGCCAGAATGAGAGGGCAATGCCGAAAGCTCGATAGCGGGCCGTAGTCAAGTCAGCGATGACGATGTCATTCATCAAATTAGTTGCAGATTGGCCTATAGAATAAAAGATAGAGCCGGCGGCGTAGGCATTGAACGATTTAGCCGAAGCCATGATGATGCATGCCAATATGTAGAATAAGATGGCGATGAAATAGGTGCCACCGCGACCGATAACATTGGACAACTTAGCCACAGGAGGTTTTGCGACGGCGAAGATGATGGTCCCGGCGGTGCTCAAGGTAGCAAGCTTGGACAACTCCTGAAATTCAGATGTAGCATAGTTACGGTAGATATAGACGGTGCTGTTATCTATTTCGTACACGATCATGATCAGACACAAGCTAGGTAGATGGTATATTAGCGATCCACATCCCAGATGCCTAGCACCTAGCTTCACAAAAGGAGTAGCGAGGACAGTTCTTAGCCAATCTTACCCGGCGATGACCAGCCACCGACCTTTCTTGCCCCAGATGACCTGTACGGCCTCAATGGTCGTCGCGCCTGTCTCGACGGCGACATTGGATGTTGTTTGCTTCTCGGAGTCGGTCTGGGTTGGCTCTGCATTAACATCTTCGCCTAACTCCGGATTGCCCCGGGTTGAGGTGACGACCGGTTGACATGTCGGGGGTTCGTCAAAGGGACCGGCGCCGATTGCTGCTTTACAGAGATTAAAGACGCGTAGCATAGCTTATCGAGATACATCTCATGGATAGTGTAGATTGCAAGTAAGGATGATAGGTAATAATAAACCTCATCTACTAGGTACCTAGTAGTTTATATAACTATCTCTCGAATAGCTACATGTAGTTGGGTGTTGTAACGTTCCAGGAGTGTTCAAGCTGGGTTGTATCCTTCTAGATACGAGAGGGATTAGCGTGAACTTTCTACATCAATGCACCAACGCTCCTCCCATCAGGTTCCAAGGCTCCCGTCGAAGCTTATCTTTGCGAAACGTCGGACAGCACGGACGGCACCTAGACATCGGTGATCCATGGCATTTGTTGTTATCCTGTATCCTGGATTGGAAGATGTCAGATACTACCTACCTAGGTACACCCGTGACTCTTGTAAGTACTTCGTGCTAGGTACCTTCTTTTTAATAGGTACCTTCCGGTCCGTGCTTTTGGTACATTGTCAATTTTAGTTACTCACGTGACCTCCCTAAGACAAGAAGATATTTCATAAGAGTTTTCTGTTTGCAAGAAGTTGATTATCTAGATCAAGATACTTTCTAATATTGAAATATTGAATGCTTCACTCTGAATCTCTGATAGAAGATTTGGGGGAACAACCTTGGAATGTGGGGGCAGTTGGGGTATGATCCGGGGGAAGATAAGCCAGTATCGGGGTAGGAAAAATCTTCTTAAAGAGATTTTTATTTATTCTGTTATACGTTGTGAAGTACCAGAGTTTCAATAATTAAGTACAGTACTTAGGTACCTACATACCTACCAATCCCCCCTTTTCATCCATATGTCTTCGACACCTACAATACTCTCTACCTACTCATCACCATCTTTAGTCATCATTTTTTTAAACGTGGTCTTTCTTGATTTCTGGATTTGCTATGCGGTTGCCCTGGTCCCTTTCATCATGGTGCACGACTACCTTCTCGACGGCGTGTACAGCTTCATCAGCAAGTGCTTTATCCTCAAAGACTGTGAAGTCACGCAAGTTAGTTCAAATATTTCTTTCTTAGATATACACCCGGTGTCAACTTACGGAAAGCCAATTCTTCCAGAGTTCTGCCAAATGTCTCCGGGAACATAAAGTAGACGAACGCAATCTCAAACGACAGGAAGCAGCAATATGAGATGAGGTACCTCCAGCTCACATTCGCCAGACCGATCGGGTTTACGAACGTAGTGAAGAAACCGGCTAAGCGACCGAAGAGCTGGAAGAAAGCGATACCTCTAGAGCGCTCAGCGTATGGCCACAGTTCAACCAAATAAGCTGCATTCCGAGTTAGCCAAAGTAAGCCAGCTGTTCAGAGCAGTTTAACTCACTATATGTCAAAGCATTGTACCCGATGTTATAGCATGGGGAATAAGCAAAAATCCAAAATATCGTCGCCACGTTCGCCGCGTCATTAGGATGCCCCGACTGTCTCCCGGCAATCGCTCTCTCCATGCTGATTGTCCAGGCGATGTACACGCACAAAAGCGAGATGGTACAGGCAAGGTACATGTGACGACGCTTGAAGCGTGTGACCAAGAACGCCACGCATGTGCCGCAGACCAATTGCCAGCATGAACTAGCTACGTTAATCTGCTGCTTGAAAATCGAGTCGTTCTTCCCTATCATGGCGAGGAGATCGCCAAGATAGTATGAGATCAGCGTATTTCCCGACCACTGTGTGAAAAGGCCGAGCATCTGATCCGATATTCATTAGCGTAAACGCCCGTTGAACACGGCTCGGAGTTGGTAGACGCAAAAGACGGGAGAGAAAAAGAAAAATGTTACCCACGCAACTGATCAGCATTCGGCGACGCATACCCGCCGTAGCCACCAGGTCTGCCCATGATTTCTTAGAATGTTCTAATTCAATACTGATTGTCGTCTGAATCTGGGCAAACTCTGCCTTTGCGAACTCGGATTCATGGTCACCTTCGGCGTGGTATTTAACGATAATCTCATATGCCTCTTCGACTCGGTCTTTCTGGACCAGCCATCGCGGCGATTCCGGTAGAAAACTTTCCAAATTTATTAGAAAACGCCATGTAGTACAGGCGGCGTACAGGTAGTATGCAGGTTCTAGACTTACAGGACAAACACGATTTGTACCAATGACGGACACATCTGAAGCCACGATGGGATCTTCCAGGCCATGTTCGTCGTTATGTTATTGGTTCCAAAGCAAATACCCGCAGCCGTAATCTGGCCAACGAAGTAGGCTACGTTGAAAAGCGAAGTGAGGACTGGTCGCTCCTTGGGATACGCCAGCTCGCCGATCAGGGATGAGGCAGAAACGATACAAGTGGGAATGCCGAATCCTAGGATTAGACGAGCCACAATATACATCCCAGCTAATTTCTAGTGAGCAATGGAAATACCAATTCTGCAATGTTCAAGTCCTTACCATTCACAGAAAACCCTTGGATTAAAGCCCCAACTACCATAATGGCAGAGCCTCCCAAGATTGACAAGCGACGACCATATTTGTCATTGATGACGCCAATGAAGGGGAGCGAAAGTATTGCACCAAGAGAATAGGCGGCTGCGATGATGCCCTTAAGAGAGCCTTGGGGATTTCCGAAATCTTTGTGTTGCCACCCGCCATCAGCTCAACGATCTTCTGCTCCTTAGCCAAAGGAAGACTCACACGAAACCCACGACGGCACAATCTGCAGAGCATTGATCATCTGGGAATCGAATCCAGACGTCAACTCGATTCCCATGCATGTCGGGAAGAGGAGGAAGTAGAGGTACCGCAGGTTCGGCTTTCGGTACCATTTCACACTGTCTTCATTTGCGAGGCGAGTGATGATAGGATCAGCGGCGCCAGACCCAGTAGCACCTACGCCACCCATTGTCACTAGTTGTTTGATATGCTGTTGGTAAAGGGGGGCGAGGGATGGTTCTAGAGAAAACTCAAGTGAGATGTTTGGGACTTGATCTTCATACCAATTTAATACCACTCGCTTTGCTATATAAGACTCGGGATAAATTCAGCTTCTTCGGCGGATCACATACGTAAACATCTATGTAAGATATTTAATACTACTCTACTAGTTGTCTAGCACGTTTTACTCCACATTCTTGTAGATAGGGATCCAAACTTCGGGGTAAATCGACAGGGACCCATCTAAACAATCTCCTAACTATCCCTAGAAACCTGGGGTCTCCCCATGGGTCATAGACTAAAAGAAGAGAGCATCCCGTATGATCTCCTCTTAAGTCTAGCCCAGTCTGCTGACGCCAAGGCCTCCGTCGCCAACATAAACCCGATTCCTTCTTGTCGTTTGCACCAATTGCGAACGTTTTACTACGAACCCCAGCTCAACCTAGCTCGCCAAGGCGGAATCAAAGAGGACTTCGCCGATACTTACTGGTAGGTATGTTGCTATCTAGGTTCCTATAGCCTTCGATGTGAAGCCAACGATAGGTACCTATCTGACTTCGCATACACATATACATACATCTAGGTAGGTACATATATCAAGAAATGTTAGTAATCAAGTGACCACTACAGGAACATACCTAAATCGGCTGAATATATTACAGTAACATTCTACAGAGCCTCGGTTCCCATACCTTGGTTCTCTTTAGGCTAAATCGAACGAGTCCGGACCGCTGGTAAGTCGTACATGCTGATACCTAGGCAGTGACCGGTAACAGCTATCGACTAGTGACGGTTAAATAGGTAGACTAGTTGCATTTTAAGCTAACAGCTGATGGTAATTCGCGTACAGACACGCGCTGTGAAAAGTCGCGTGGCATATTAGTTTGACTTGAGCTGAAAGTATAGCCTGTGCCGATTCATGCCCTATTATATTCAACTTGGCGAACATCTCCTGCAGTTATAGATGGCCTTATTCGTGTGGTGGCAAAAACGCCATTGCGTCGAATGTAGTGTCTAGAACTTAAACTACCTAGTACCTACCTACCTAGCTAGGCAGGTTCCTGTTGTAAACACTGGGCAGCTAAGACAGGACCTAGTATTGGGTTAGAAAATGGATTGGGAAGGACTGCAACACACCTGGACAGATGAGCCCTTTACATTATTCCTACACCTATCCGCGAGACAAAAAGACACTTGTAGATTACATAGCCAACAATCCCCACAGCTTTTATACAATGGACTCCACGCTATGCAGCATCTATGATACACACCGATCACCACCATCCCTACCGTCCGATCTCCTATCTGCCAGGTCTCGACAGATGCTGGACGGCAGTCATCCATTTTTGTTCGTCGTTGCTAAGCTCTTCGTTAGTTGTGATAATTAGTAATATGATGTACATTACTTACCGATCAAACCGCAACAGTTTCCCCAACACGGGTACTAACTGTGCGCGGGTTTTCTCGTCCTTCATCTCGAGGAACTGCAACAAAATAGCCTTCAGGTACATCGTATCTGGACTAGGAGATCCGGCCCCGGAAGTAGCTGCGCCGTTGACACCACTCCGTGTAGAATCGACGCTAGATCTTCCACTACTCGCGATGTTTGGGGTGCCGCCGCCACCAACATTGAATCTAGCCTGGATATTCTTGAGCTCCTTGTTTGCCTTCTCGTAACGTCCTCTGGCCTCGTCCAAAAGTTTCCGTAGGTCGGAGCGCTGCTTCTCGGCATCACGCACTTGTTGCTCGGATGCGTCCAACGCGGATCGTAAGTTAGTGACTGCCGTGCGCATATCATCCACTTCGGCTGCGGATTTCTCTTCGGCTTGCTCGATCTCCTCACGGCGACGACGCCAATCCCTCTCACGGGCTTCTAGTTCGTCCTTTTCGCTAGAGAGAGTTCGGACCTCACGTTCGAGCTCGCGAACTTTGTTTTTAAGTTCTTCGGATTCACGCACGCGACGCCGAGCGAGAGTAGACAACTCATCTTCGATTCGGTCACGCTCCTCGACAGCTGCATCCATCCGAGCACGCATCTCTCGCACTTTCGCGTCCGCTCGTCCATCGACATCAGCAAGCATGCGTCGCATCGTTTCACCCTCTCGCGTTCGTTCGGAAAGATGTTTTTGTACTTCGGCTAGTTCCTCCTCTAGGCTTTCGGTTTGGCTTTGCGCCTCCTTGAGTTGGATTGATAACTCGGCCGTTTGGTCACGCATAGAACCAAGAAGACCCTGTGCATTGTTGTATTGCTGCGTCTTCAGCTCTGCCTCCTCCTTAATAGCGCTCTTCTCTTTCTTAAACTTGGCGACCTCGTCCTCGAGTCGCTTAACCTTGGGGCGAAGGGTAGAGAGTTCGGATTGTAAAGATTCTAGCTCGCGACCAGCCTTTTCGGCTTTGGCGGATAGCTCAATCTTCTCGGCTTCGGCACGACGATAGTCTCTCCCAGCCACACGTTTCTCATCCTCGAGTCTAGCTCGGGATGTTTTTTCAGCATTTAGTCTATCATTGAGTAGTTTGATCTCGGAGTCACGATCCGATGCTAAGCGCTGAGCTCTGGTAACTTCATTCTTAAGGTCCTTCTCGCGTTTCTCAAGATTCCGGAGCTCGCCCTGCTTAGAAGCTAACTCTTCCTTAGTGGCTTTTAAAGTCGCAGATTCTTGGCGCAAACTTCTGAGCTCAGGTTGGGCCTTGGTCAGAACTTCACGTAAATCTGTAAGGTCCTTATAGCGACTCTGAGCTAATTGTTGAGCAGCACCTAGATCCGACTGTAGGGTTTGAGATTTGATTTGCAGTTCGTTAAACTCAGCCTTCATGGAATCAAGATCTGCCTGAAGCTTTGAGCTAGCCTCTGTGCTGGAGGTGAAGGTAGCTATCTCATTCTCAAGCTCTATGATCCGGGCCTGAAGCGCCGTCTTTTCAGATTCGAGACTCTTGATTCTCTCCTTAGCCTCAACATGGTCGTGGCCGATACTGACCAGACTTTCATGCATGTTTTCAATATCATCTCTGAGATCCTCTTCGGTCTTTCTCTGCTTGGACAATCGCTCAATTTGGCTGTCTTTCTGGGCAATGTCATCTTTCAGTTTAGAAATTTCAGCCCTGAGTGCTTCAGTCTCTAGACTTTCGAGTGGAGATGGTTGGGGGGTCTCGGACGTTTCGCTTGTGGCAATCTCTATGCTATTAGCAGCAGTGGTAGATGTGCCGGCACCAACGCCACCCTTCTTCTTCTTTTTGTTCTTCTTTTTAGACGCACTCGGCGTAGAAGTATGTGTGGGAACTTCTAGTGACTCTGATTTTTGTGCTTGTGTGGGTTTTGTAGTGGATTGGATCTGCTCATTCAGTCGTTCGATCTTCATTTCGCTCTCGGATTTTGATTTCTTCAGTGAGTCAATCTCAGTAGTCAGATCGTACACTTTCGTTTCAAGTGTAGACTTGGCTTCGCCGATCATTTTAAGCTCCGTGTCGAGCTCCGCGTTCTTAGTACTTGAGATCTTGAGTTTAGATTCCTGTTCCTTAGCAACTGAAGTGGCCCTCGACTTTTCTTCCTCAAGTTTAGCTTCCAAGCTTCGCAGCTGCAATCGGACCTGTTCCAGCTTTTCGGTAAGCGACTGTATCTCGAGATCCCTAGCATCCAGCTGCGTTTGCATCGAATTCTGGACAGCAACCTCGTCTCGGCTTTCACTCAGTTCTCTCGTTGCCTTCTCAAGACTCTCTACCAAGCCAGTGCTATTTTCCTTGGCTACTGTGAGCTCTTCCTTCAAGATAGCGATCTCGGACGTAAGCTTAGAAATTTCTTCAGATTGAGACGCTACCTCAGCTTGAAGCTGGGGAATCTCATCGTCATAGGAAAACATGTCTTCGCTTATACCGTTGGGCTCGTCGATGATTACAGGCTTTTGTCTAGGAGAGAAGACGCCGAGAATGGACGAGACGGGCGATTTGCTCGCAGAAGGTGAAGCGGTCTGCTTTGCCTCCTCCTCCGATTTCTTCTCTCTCAAATGATCCTCTTTCTGACCATCAGTCGACATTGGCGTTCCCTCAGCCTGAGCGCTTTTTAGGGAAGAAAGCTCTTCTCTTAGAGCGATTAGTTCCTTGTCAGCCTCTTCAAATTTCTTCTTGAAGCTATCCTTTTCGCCGGAGACACGTTTAAATTCATCCATCACCATGTCCCCCTTCAAGTTCAACTGATTCAAGTATTCGACAAGAGCGGAAGGGTCCTTAATGGTGGTCAGGGGTGTGTTCTCGCGCAGAGCTCTCTCGAATGGCTCGATCGACGTGGCTCTACCATGTGCGATTCGATATGAACGTAAGAGTTCTACCGAATTGGTTATATGGTTAATAATCATGACATAAGGAACTATCCGGTAGAAGTAACTAACCTGGATATGTAGCCTCCAACTTCTCGAGCTTTCTTAACTTAGTCCTCACCTGAGGCGGTAGTTCCGCCGGGGTACTAGACACGGTAGACAGAGCGTCTTTAGGTTTCTCTTCCACCCCAGCGCCAATTTGGTCTTTGGCCTCTTCGTTTTGCTCAGTCGTCGCATCGTTTTTCTCATTAATCACTAAGCCATCCTTTGCATTCTTCTCGAACGGCGCGGGTGGAGTTTGAACTGTAGCGGGATCTGCATCTTCGTCATCAAGTACGAAAGCGGCTTCGAAGATAGCGGGATCGGGATTCGCAGCACCATCACCATTAGAATTATCTTGGCTAGGTTTCTTAGTCTTTCTTCTAGCGGGCGAGTTGGTACTATTCGTCCTCGAGATCGAGCGTGAGCGTTGACCAATAGCTGAAGGGGAACCAGCATTGGATCTTTGCTCGGCGAGAGCTCTCTGGCGAGCTTGCTCTTCGGCGATGCTCCGGTCAATCGCACCCTTTATTCTCTGCGCGTAAATTTTGGTAAGAAGAATTCTTTGAATTTGTATTGTGCTAGCTAGCTAGACGTGCAGATATGATAAACATACGGACAACATGATGACTGGACGAGTGGGCGATTCAATAACTCAACAACTCAACGACTTGACAAACGACCTTATTTGAAGGCGTCGAAAGATGCGGCAATTGTGTAAGGCTAAATGTTGTAACCATGCGCAGTAAAGATCATCAAGGAAATTCTACGAATCTTCTTAACGACACAACGTAGAAACAAACGAGAAACCAAGTACAAGTGGTAGGTCATGTACTAGGTAAAGTAGAAGAATGAGACTAGGAACATTGAAGTTAAATGATGAAGTCTCCAAAATTGCGACTAACATACAGCTGCGCAGGTGCCGTCTGAGGTAATCTTTGCTTTAGGTTGATCTGGCAGTCTGGACGGTCGCACTTGGTCGCAAATATTTAAAGTTGAACCAATCATATCTAGCAGCCAGATAGCCCTATCGAAAATATGTATCTAACAAGTACTCACACACTACAACATTATTGTTAGAGTACTTTTACATACCTAGAAATCCCAGCACAATTAGTGTACATAAATTGTGGGCATAGCCACACGCAATACAATAATTCTCGACAGCCAATGGTTTTATTTTATTGTTGTCCTTATTTCTTAATTGCTTCACCTGTAATGTCGTCACAACTGTCATCAGGTCTTAATTCTTCTGCTTGCCTAACACAACGTTAGGCAGTCTCTGTCTGTCCTTAGCCTATTTGCTTACCTAGGCATACATATTATTATTATTATTATTATTTGTTGTTGCTGTTGTTCATCTTCTTCCCCTTCTCCTTCCACCAGCTTCTTTTTCCTTTTCCTATTCCTTTTCCTTACCCTACTATTCTCAATCAACTCGCTATGGTCTTCCGACGGTAAACGTCACTCTAATACCAAAATTATGGTGTCGTTCTGGCCTTGGAAGGTAAGTGCGGAAAACACTTCAACATGTGGGAGGCGAAAATGGCTTCCGGTATGTAATATAGCTAACTGGACGCTTGATAACCAATAGGGCCATGACTCTTCCCCTTCTTCATTCGAGAAGACATTATCAACCCTTTCCGACAGGATCACAAAAACCACAACCAAGCTCGACAAGGCGCGATCCAATTCTCGCCGAATCAAAATTCTGTGGACCCTATACCTTACATTTGCTTATCTCGTCTATGCCATCGTCTTGACCCTGGTGGTTGGATGGCAGAATTTAGGACCATGGGAATTTACTGGCATGGCTGGCGGCCCCGTGGTGTATGTTCTGATTTACCCAACGTCCTATGAAGCGAAATCCGCACCAATCTAACAAAAAATACGTGACTCAGGATTTACCTAGTAAGAACATTTACGAACGCATATTTCAGCTTTCGCATCGACAACTTAGAGTCTCGTCTAAAGAGCCACCAAGCTGAGCGCGCAAAGACGATCCAGAAATTGAAGGATGCTACTAAATATGACTCTACCCTAGAGCTACTAGAGAAATATGGAGGAACTGGTGAGAAGCGAACTCAACCTAAGAAGCAAGAGGAGGGAGCCGATCACGGGAAAGGCCAGGCGAGAAAGGTGTCGAACACGTCGAACACAGGTTCTGTACCCCCTAGCGCAAGGATCAACATACCTCCTCCACCAACCGCCAACATTCAGAGACCCTCTTATGCTCCAGCCCTAGGCGCCATCCCGCCCCGCCAAGATCCCTCTCTCATGCCACGTCCGCATACGCCTTTAGACCAGCAACCAACGGAAGAGTTTGCGCCAAACGCTGGGCCACTCCCATCCTTCTACGCCCAGTACGATATGAGCCCGGGCCCGCCCCGCTGGTATGACCGAATTATGGATCTTATGCTCGGTGAAGATGAGACGGCATCGAAGAACCGTATCGTTTTGATTTGCAAAAACTGCCGATTGGTAAACGGACAAGCACCCCCAGGAACCAAATCTTTAACGGATTTAGGGAAGTGGAGATGCATGTCTTGCCGATCGTTAAACGGAGAGATAGATGAGGGTAAGAAGATTATCCGAGAGGTCCTCGAATCAAATCAGTCGAACGCCGGCCTAAGGAGCGAGGATCGAGATAGTGACATATCGAGCGACTTAGTCAAAGTCGAGAATGAGAGCGAAAGTGCGGGAAATACCGATGGAGAGGCATCTACTACAGAGCAACGAAACCTGAGGCATCGAAACAAGAAGTCTCAGATGATCCCATAACGCACACGGGATTCTAATCTCTTTAATATATCATTTGTGTTTCATTTGTGCTGCCACTGCTTAACTCATATCGTATACCTTTATCGTGGGGAACAAGGACACTCTGAAAGTACTTATATAAGCACTCTCCCCTTGGTAGCCGAATAATGTTGCCCTTCTATCATATCCCTCTACATTCTTCCAGCTGTTCATTCGATTCTAATAGCACCAAGAAACCTCTCTCGGCGGATGCGAAGAGGTATCATCGTCTTATATACCCCCTTTTCCCACTTGCCAAGGAGCTTCCCTAAAATACACTATCAAAGACACTCGGTTTCATATCTTCATGATGTGTATGATGTGCATGAAGCTCTTGTAACCCCGATATGTATGTCTTACAATACTAGATCTGGATATTTTCATACAATGATCAATTCGTGACTTCGGTCGATACCGTATCTTTACCCGTGGACTCTTCACGAGCTATCCATGATCATCTGAATGCGGGGTTAAGGTGCTAGATGCCCCAAGAACTCCGCCCCTGCGTAGTATCCCGACGTTTCAACCGAGATGCATCGTAGCCCATGGCCCTATAACTTGCTGGCCATCTAATACCACTCCGCATGCGGCTATGGCACCTAGTTTAACAGGCTTAGCACCCATGTACGCGTAATTCGGCGCCCAATAGACAGGTAGATCTCTACCCCAGCGGGCAGTCCGGGGCGGAAACCGAGCTCGATGTTTTTTTTCACCTTGCTGAATCTCAATGAATCTTATTGACACCTTCTATCTTGAGAATGGTCGTCTTCTATTACCAAGACACCGTATCGTCGTCCCTATGATGCACGTGTTCATCGACTAAGCCTCGTGAGGACAGAGAGAGATGTACGCCACTCGGCGAACCTATCCTTCTAGGAAGGTAATCGATGCATCTCAACGCAAAATGTCGTCGGTATAAAATTAGTAGTAAGGTCCCCCAAGACCCGATTGAGTCTACGGAAAATCAGGTCTACGATTAAGATGACATCGCGAGACATATAAAAGCCACCGTCAGGTGCAGCTCTCCAGACAAGATACCCCATTCGCCAAGTCTCTATAAATCAGATTCTCCGAAGTACGGTCTTAGGCGCTGAAAAGGATGAAGCTGCCACTTACGCTCCTCTCCACCACGTTGGTGGCCTTCGTGTTCTCCAGCCCTTTGACGCTGGACTACTCGGAAAGTACTATTGCGAGCCTCAAGGCACGACAGATAGCAGGAGCAGCAGCAAGTATTCAGAGACGGCAATCAGCCGGAACCACGGAGAACGAGTTTCTAGAAGGGGGTTGTCGAGATGTTATTTTCATTTTCGCCCGCGGTAGCACCCAGGATGGCAACGTTGTAAGCCCCCTTTCTCGCTATTCGTCTCCCAGTGCAAGCCATGAATCTCGACAGATATGCGAGCTAACACACTTCTATAGGGCGACAATCCAGGTCCGCAAACCATCGACCAACTCAAGTCCGCATTAGGTACGAACGCCGTGGCAGCTCAAGGCGTCGACTACCCGGCCTTGCTGATCGACAACCTCCGAAGCGGGGGCTGCGATCCCGAAGATGCGGACAACATGCGAGCGCTCATCACACAAGCCGCGACGCAATGTCCGACGGCGAAGCTTGTTGTTTCGGGTTACAGTCAGGGGGCAGCGCTAGTGCACCGGTCTATCGAAGTTGCGGAGACCAGCGTTAAGGCCCGGATCTTCGCCGCCGTGACTTATGGCGACACCCAAAAGGCACAGGATAACGGCCAGGTCCCGAATTTTGACCGTAGCAAGACATTAATACTGTGTCATGATGGGGATAAAGTATGCGACGGCACGCTGATCGTCACGGATGCTCATCATGGGTACAGCGATCTTGCCCCTCAGGCGGTGGACTTCATCGTGAGCAAGGTTTAGAAGCTCACTGGATATGGTATAAAGATGCAATCTTAGATATAGGCTCGAATGGTTAGGTACCTACCTAGCTAGGTAAAGAGGAGGAATAGGTGTCATTCTAACGATGTATAAAAGGCTACCTACGTACTAGGTACCTAGGTAGGTAATTACCTAGTAGACAAACATGTTCAGAGAGCAACTTCACAGCTGAGTAGTTAGGTACTTCGTTGTACGTGAACTAATATCGAAAACCATTACTTTATACGACCTCAGTCACATTAGGATATAAATACCTAGGTAGGTACCTAGTTAACTAATAAGATCTAACTGCTACTTCACGACTAGGTACCGTTTCTTATTCATTCCTCATTCAGCAGCACTGCTGCTATAACTACTTAGGTAAATACTACCTAGGTAGGAGGTAATTAAGTATATTTGACATTATGTATTCTAGAAATGAGGGGCATACCGTATATACCTAGGCATCATGTGTGCGTAAGGAGTGATTTGATAGGGAGGTCGATTTTTAGTATTCTTCCATATACTCGTATATGTACTCTTCCCATCCAGAAAGCGATTAAGTGCCCACCTACCTACCTAACTACTTAAATAGTACACATCTTTCTATCATAAACTAAGGATGGAAGTTGCTGTTAGTGGTGAAGTCCAATTATGAAATGCACAATAGAAAAATAACAACAACAAGTGCCCAAGGTAAGTAGGTACTTAGGAATGTAGGGGTAGGTAATATAGATCATCCTCAGCTCGATTTCAGTTACCTACCTACGTACCTAGGTAGGTAGGTACCTAGGTAGTCTAAGAAACCCCTATTGACAAGAGTCCTTCAAACCAAGAGCAATAAAAAGCGAATGTGACGCCGGGATAGGATGGAGAAAGCATAACATTGCACCGGCCTGGATCTTCTTTACAACTCATAATCTTACTCTGAAAACCTGTGGTTGGGCTCGAAAAGAACATTGGCATGACTACCTGAGGCCTTGAATATCTACCTGGATAGGAGCTTATGACGAAATTCATGATTCCAATAGGTACTGTGCTTCGTGAAGTGTCTAGGGTTCCGTGAGGAGGATTCTCCAATGTATTGCGGGCAAGAGAAAACGGGACTGCATCTGCACGGCGACGACGATCATGAATCCTCAATAACGAGGTGACGAGCGATTTCTGTAAAAATGAGTATTGTGCGTATGTGCTGCACCCAGTCGAAAGACTTACTCGCGTAGAAGCCCAAAGCAACGCTCAGCGCTCAGAAGCTAATAGCTGGTAGTTGAATAAATTTCCTTGATCTCTAAGCGCACTGCATGTTGTAAACCACTTTCTTAGATAACCTTTACACTCAAGACGCTTGTTAAACCTCACGCCGTACTCATTGCCATGTGCCTACTAGATTAATTGCAATATGAGTTTTATGCGATGGGCTCAACGTATAAACGTCGCAGATATCGTAAATGTATCATTTCCGGTTGTGTCTTAGGTAGGCACTAGGTACGTATCTTACCAATTATTGAAAGCGCATGGAATGTCTACCTAAGCATTGTCATAAACTTACCTCTTCATAAGACATGGATGTCTTATAGAAAAAGTTGACTTAAAGATGACGAGAATAAGCATTCAACGACACATATTGGCCATATGCGCACTTAACTCCCGAGTCAATATAGGGAAATATATCCGATGTAAGTCAGCCATTATTAGAGCTGTTGAGATATTCATGGCCATAACGTGCCTAGTATGGAATTTCATCGTCAGCATTAGCGGAACTTGTGTGTGATGTTCCGATGCAGAATTGGTATGTGACTATATTATAGCTTCAACATGAGCAAATTAAATCAAAGGTCTTTGCACTTGTTCCGCCGTCCATCGATCGGCGCGTAGGTACATAATTATGTAACCTTTCAGCTAGGTAATAAGCTTTTCGTTACCGTGATCCCACGTGTAGGAGGTGAATATAATATGTTAGGTTGTGCAATAGTAAGCCGAGTCTGGGGGTCTGACGCACGTGGGTGTGCCTGAACGTGGGTTGGCAACTTGCTGTATACTACCTAGGTATGTACCTACCTACCTTAGGTACCCATTAGGTACTGTAGGTATCCGAATCTTTCGTCGACGGCGCCAACCGGTAGTTGTGGGCTTAAGCGAGCCGTTAATTTAAATTGTCACACTCCTGAGGCAGTGTCTTAGTTCAAAATATCCGGGGATTGAGGGTCCTAGGTTCCGAATTCCGGTACTTGTTTATATCTACCTAGTATAACAGCTTCGCGATCTAGTATCATTAAGTAAAATTCGACGCTTCGTTATGTGCTGCCGTACCAGGTAGTATTGTGCTAGGTTAAAATCATCAATACCTAGGTAGGTAGTCTGTTTTCCTGACCCATGCCCCACGCATACAATCACCTCTGACTCAGAAGATCCTTCCTCCGCATTCATACTCGATGATCGACGGTCTCTAGAAAGTAGAGTGTCGTTTCGAAGTTCCAATGAGCGGAATATGGCATGGATGAGCTAACCAAATAATAGTTTGGATGGGCTCGGATTTTATTTGGTCCTTGCATCATGCAAATTGGTTTCAATATCCATTGCGATGAAATAATTAGGTATGTACATAGTATTTCATAAGATACCAAGATCCAAGGTATGCAGGTAATAGATTGTTTTCTCCTTTGGTTGTAGAGAAAAAAGAGGGCTGTCATTCTATTTTGGTCAGCTTATGTATTATTACATATAGCTAGACCTACCTAGGTGGTACCGTATGTAAATCTGGTAGGTTTGATACCTACCTATGTAAGTAACGGAATTTAGAGCTTAGATGGAAAATACATGGCGCCATCTAAAATCGTATAACCATATGAGGTAAGTCGGAATATTCCATAATCCTTGCCGTATTCTGGCCACTAGGTAATTAGTAGCCAAATAGTACTCATGAATACCTACTAGGTACTTAGGTACGCTGTAATCTTGGCTGTCGGATGGAGCGGGCTTAACAAATATTCCCTGAATCCATGTTCCTGGTGCCCCTACGGCAGCCGGGCGACTGCACCGAGCCAGATATGGCTAATACAGTGATACTTATGGTAGTATGGCTTCATGGCTTCATTGGCTTGTCACCAATACTGCAAGGGGCATCATAGTTATTCCGAGCCTTAGCTATCTGCACGGGGGGTACGCGTCTTATGTATGCACGACAAATCCTAGATTGACATCCGTGCAGCAGCGTTGGAACGAGGATCGTCTGCGATCTTTAAACACATCCATTATTTTCCCTCGTGTCTCTATCGCTTGCCTTCCGTTGTACTTACAGGATGATAGCTCTTAGAGATATACTACCTGAATAGGTACTAGGTACCTACCTACTCAATATCATGCTCACCCCTTCAAGTATATCATTATGGAAGTATGACAGTAGGGTCTTCAGCAACGAAGACTGAAGGCAAAGTACCTAGGTAGATATGGTACTGATCGCCGTGGCGGATCAGCTGTCCTGTTTTACCCGTCAGCCCCAACCCTGGAATCGGACAGGCCATGTTCGAGAAGGCGGAGCGATGTAACTCTGGATTACCGATATGTAGCTATCATTGCCAGTTACAGCCAACGGCACCGCCTTAGCAAGCTTTTCGAAGTTTCACGACTACCTAGCACATCGATGGAATTCTTGATACGCAGGTAAATCGACATATGTATGTATTAATGAAGAACACAAGTAAGTACTAGGTAGATACGACTGATACGGCTAGGCACAGTAGCACTATGCTCGATGTCACTTTGTAGGTAACTAGGTAGGCTTTTAATCCTTCCCTTCGGCATAACTATATCGACGGGGTGGTATCATCCGTCAATTCTTGCATTTGACGTGTCGAAGAGTAGGGGTCTTCAATCTGGGGCAACACTCTTTTCTCTTCGAAGGATTCAATGGACTTGAGTGGATCTCACGCATGTATCAAATCCTATCACTGACATGGCATATGTACAGTATGTAAGCCGTAATCCATAATAAAAACAATTGCCAAGCATTCGCATCCCTCGCCGTCACCTGTTTAATTTCTGCGCCCCTGGCTTGCTTGCCAGTTAGTAGACCTAATCCCATATCTTCTGCGGTGAGATGCACCTATTACATCTAGAGCATCACCCGTCTTTGATAATCTAAAAAGTAGAAAAAGAAAAGTTAAAAAAGGAAACCTCGTTTTTTACTGACTCGATGCCGTGTTTTTCCCCGCGTTGTTTTCGACACCACGTGTGAGGCCTGGTAAATCGAGACTTCGCGGCCATTCGCTTGTTCCGTGGGTCGTTGAAGGAGACTATGTCGGAGTTTCGCTACTCGACCGACAATTTCAATGAACCGGAACCCATATCCAACAGACCAGCGACAATATGGGGAGTTGTTATATCGTGTCTGGTATGTTGCGTGCCGTTATATTACTATACCACCATACCGCTATACCGCTATACTAGGAGTTCGTCTCGTATGGGATGAAGGCTGATTCTCACAATTCTAAAATTGCAGATAGTCTCGTGGATATGCGTAAGCCTTCGACTTTATGTTCGATTATTGATAGTCCGGGCTCCGGGATGGGATGATTTATGTGTTCTGCTCTATTTGGTAAGTGGCGCTTTCGTGTCTGCGAGGATGAGCGAATTTTGAATTAACACTGCAAGCTTATGGTCACTGCTGGATCGATAGCAGTATGTGTCGGCGTCACGACTGGCCTTGGCAAGCATTTTTTGCTACTTCAACCCTGGCAAGCTAAGGGTTTCCTGAAGACCTTTTACATCGGAAACGCCACCTACGTAACTGCGACGGCACTAATAAAAGAGGCGCTTCTGCTTCAGTATCTTCGGGTCTTCGAACGGGGAATCTTCGTTCGCCGGTTTCTAATTATTCTAATCATATTCACCGCCCTCTGGGGAGTGGCGTTTTCTTTCCTTGCCTGGGTACCATGCGTACCTGTATACACTTTCTGGGATGACGGAGGTGGTCCAAATTGTTTCGGCTACGGCTCATCGTACGCGGCCCCTTTCATCGCCACTTTCCAGAGCCACGCCGCCATAAACATGTTACTCGACACTCTGGTGCTCATCATCCCGCTTCCGCTCTTCTTCAGAGACGGCGCGACAGCGTGTACTCGCATACGGCTCGTTGGCTTGCTCTCTATGGGTATATTGTAAGTTCGACTTGATCTTGCGCACCCTGCCGAAGAGCTGTATTACTCACCATAGACACATAGCGTTCTCGTTTTTGCGACCTGGCGGCTGGTAACGATTATTGAACACCAAGTCGCTACATGGCCTACTCGGGATCCCACATGGTACGGGCCTATCAGTATCGTTTTGGCCGTTCTTGAAGTAGATGCAGCATCAATATGTGCTAGTGTTCCGATATTCTGGCCGGTACTGCGAAAGATGGAGTGGGGTAAAATATTCGTGACGCAAGAGGTTAACATCACGCGAGAAACGCGGTATATGGATGATGATGAGGACCGACTGACGCGAGATACGACCCATAGTAGAACCGGTAGCGAGGCGGACTTAGGGGGCGACGGCGGAAGAACAGGTATGAGGAATAAGGGGATGTATTACCAGGATTCGTACGTCTTGAGCCAGGTCGATCCGTTACACACATCAGGCGACCGTGTACACGCGACTGTACGCAGCGATGGGGTGAAGGGTAGTTCAAAAACATGGATAAAAATATAAGAGAAGGCATAAAATTGAATTTAAAACCATTAACTCCTATGTCTTCCCCATTTGCCGATAACCTGGATCTATCTTTAGCAACTATATCTCCATGCCTATCCTTAAGGATGATTAATTGATGGCAGGATGATTCTGGGGCTGTATTTATGTAAGTACGGATATTCCTACTGCTCGACTCGGTTGATCTTCTGTGCGTTCCGCGCCATCCAGACAGCTTTCATTTCCAACTCCTTTTCCGTGCCTTGCCACGTGCGCCCCTGAAGATGCCGCAAGCACAGTTTGTCTCCGTTATCAGGGTAGTAGAGCCAAGTAGCCCACTTTGCCCAGTTCCCCATCTTCATCTGGTTCCTTGATCGTTGTCCAATGGTGTCCTCGATGAAGGCTCCCCTGGACACTGAAAGACGACTTGGGAAGACGCGGGATAAGTAATGTTCGGTGGACGCTAGATGAGGCTTGTCATGCCAGAAAAACATTGGCGTAAGGGAGATGCTGGCACCGGATTCCGTAACGAAATCGCGTTTGAGAGATTCAGTCAGACCTTTCAGCACAGGGAAATGCGTAACATGCGCAGATTCTGCGTATGATAATAAACGTATGGATGGAAAACAGATATATTTTACCGGAGCCTTCTCATCGGACTCGGTTACTCTCATGATATCCAATAGCGGTTCCAAGGTAATATCAGAGACTAGAGGCCAATCATGCTGCTGCACCCAGACGAAGGGTGTCACAATTAATCTTAGGGCAGAACGTATAGCCAACCCAAACCCTAACCGTTTCGCCGGTTCTATGAAGGTAACTTGTTTGTCGGGCGTTTGTGATGTCAAGAAGGAAACGACGTTGGTTTCGACGGCACTATGGCCGAATTCGGCTTCGCCTTGGCCCCTAACTAAGCTTTCCATGTTGCTATCCTGGTTGAACTCTCTTAGAATGAGTTGCATAACATTATGTTTATAATGATCAAATGTCATGGCTCCATCGGGAGTAACTTGACCTTTCTTCAACCTTGCATGAGGTGCAATGCGATCGTACGTGTCAAACACAATAACTATGCGACATGATAACAAGAGCGCACAATGATTGCGGAATGATGATAATATTGCCGATATAAGTTCCGTTGAAGGGGCAGAAGGTGTCGGAGATGTTGTAATGATCACCGTCAATAGACTGGATGCTGGCTGACTCGACACGATAATAGAGGACATCTTGCTGGGACAAGTGAGTCTACAAGCTCATTTCGAAGACTGCATGAGCTCCGATTTCGACACTTCATGATATATCGCTAGATTATGAAAGTTGATATTGATCAAGTGGGAATGACATAAAGAAAAAAAAGAGAAAAATACCTATGGCTTCAAAGTGTGTGAATTTTAACAGGAATCTCCACTTAATTCACCAGCTGTCAGTCAGTTGGGAGCAGCTGGGTCTACCCCTTTTTAACCAACCGTCGTATCACAATACTTTTACTAGGTATAAGTCAAGAACTCAGTGTAAAGGAAATCAATTCGTTATCGGAATATGCAATCCTATAATTGCGCATACCTAGGTACCTAGTTAGGTAGGTAATAAAACAGAACACGATCCATTAAAGCCGACAAGAAAATTCCCAAGTCTTTGCAGCCAGACGAAGACCTGACCACTACAGCAAAGTTCCCTAGAAACATTGGTACGGTCCGATTGGCTGGTAGGGACCTTGGTGGGAGGCAATCAAGACGAAACAGAGATGAGATAATAGCAAAATGATTGCCACCCTACCTATTAAGTCCCTACTAGGTAGGTAGGTAGGTAAGCATTTCCATCGGTTTCCATTCCCTCGTTTCAATGGGGTCTGCTTATATGACATGTTAGCTCTAATAATGAAATATAGCGTTGCTCTTGGAATCATACCTTAGCGACTTGAACGCATCATAGCAGGTGTCATTCGGGAGAATCCTAGTTTTCTTGCGGCGTTGCGCCTAGATACTCCTCAAGTCCCTTCCTAAGCTTCTTGTCTGACTCCTCTTCATAATCTTCCTCAAACGCTTTCTCCAACTCTTTTTCCAGTGCCATCTCACGAGAAGGACTAGCCGATACAGGCTGACAATTCTGGCCAGCAGGGAGGGCCGTGGTCGATGAGCATGAGGAAGGATGTGTTGTGTCATCAGGAGACCAAGTTTGTCCTAATGCCGAAGGCCAATAACCGGTTGAGGGCTGCTGCATGCGGGGCGCCGGCACGTTGGGGTCGATGCTAGAGGGAGAGATGGCGGCAAATTGTTGCAATTGACTGGCTGGTATCGAATTACTTGCATTCGAAGGATACTCTACCGTATGCGGTTGCACTTGAGTAGGTGCTGAGGACTGAGTCAAGTACGACGAGTAGTCCGCTGTAGGCTGCTGGGTCTGTGCGGCTGGTATACCGGGCACCGGGAATGATATAGGACCTGATGTAGGATGTCCTGCATGAATGACAGGCACTGATGCAGCCATGTTCTGCATAGCTGATGGCACCAAAACAGATACGGGAGTTTGGCCCGTGGTAATAACAGGTCGATGTGCTGTCGGCTGTAGCTGTTGCGGATTCAGGCGATGAAACTCATGGTGATTATGCGTAAAGACGCAACGACGAGCGCTCGACAGCGTCTTCACGTTAGACCTCTTACATCCTGGCCACGGGCACTTATACTTGCCCTCAACTTTGATGGCTGGATGAGCTTTCTTGAGATGGTCGCGGACTGATCTAACTCCTACCACTGGGATGCTACATTGTGGAAACATGCAACGATCACCACAGTGAATGAACATTACGTGCTCTCTCAGATTGCCCTTGGGGGTCATGGCTCCCGCTTTTGTCATGTAAGTACAATTGGGCTCTTGACACGCTAAGCGTTTCTCTTCGGCGTGGCCCTGGGCAGCTCCTTCTTGAATATTGATACCTCCAGTCTGAGTACCAGTCATAGGAGCAGATGTTGTTTCATGAGCGGGAGGGTTACTGGGGTAAAATGCCGGAAAATGGGACGGGTTTGCAGACTGCTGCGGAATCAAGATACCATAATTTGTGACAGCTGAGTTGAACGCTAACTGGTGTTCCATGGAGTCAGGTTGAATCGCCCCCTGGCTTGTAGTGCTCTGGTTAGCCTGGAAAAGGTTGTTGGCGTCATGGTTAGTTGAATACGCATTCATACTAGCCGCTTGACCGGATATTTCCTGATCGTAGAAATTCAGGTTTCCATGGTCGGGATGATTAGAGGCTGTATCATCCATAGTCGGTCCACTCGGGAGGGCTGGTTCTATATCTTGGACTTAGCTCCGATATTTTTCTGATTGTACAATCAAATTCGAGATATGTGGGGAAGGGGGGGAGGATTTCCTGATAAATGATGTTAGGTAATACTTACGACTGCGGTGATTGTATTGATTATCGTTGTCAACGTAAGATTGACTCGGATTGCTCCAACCGGGAGTCTCCGTATCCTGGTCTGGAATACCGGAGGGGGCTTTGTCTAGAAATTCATAAGAATCGTTAGTAGCTTTCGCATATACAATACTAGGTAGGTACCTAAGTAAAGAAAGGAGATAGGCGCGTTGAGAAGGACTTTGAAGTATGTTCGGCTAGCTTCCTAGCGGACTACCTCTTGGCTGGGATATCGTATTGGGTAAGATAGAAGGTACTTTGAATGGCTGGGAATACAATAGTAAAATAAAATATTGCGACATGGAATCGAGGGAATAATATATCACGCCATGGGCGTGAATAATTATATCAGAAAAACTTACAGTGATCAGGAATCCACTCTTGATTCGCGTCGTTGTTATCCATCTTGTGATAAATGGAGAGGTCAGGAATGGGTTGTGCAAAGTTAGGATTGAGCTGGGCTACTAATGAAGAGGAAAGTTGCGTATATCCACGGATGGGAATACTAGCATTGGGGGAAGAGATGCGTGTTATTGTTTGCGGTGTGGATGGGAAGAGTACTAGGTAGGTAGATAGGTAGGTACGCCTTCAAGCTCGTATAGAAAAGAATCTAGGTGTGTTAGAGGCCTTAGCTGTAGTACTTTCGAAATTTACTAGGTAGTAGGAGGCCTTTTATTCCCAAAGGCATCTAGCTACTCAGTAGTCGTACTAGTCGTACTCAGCCTTGATATGCTACAGGAGTTGAGATGCTGCAGTCGACGCAATTCAAGGATTGGGGATTCATCAGTGAAACTGCCTAGGCACCTAGTACCTAATCATCTATGTCCCCTTCCACGGTAAATAGGATTTCGTCAAGTTGTATTTTGCACTTATTAGATAGTATTGTTGACTGTTTCCTCATTAAAACACTTTAGTTTCCTTGTTATCTGTCTATTACTATGCCTAGTAGATAGAGAACCCATTTAGCTTGTGGTCTTTATGCTATGCATAGCACATAGAGCTCTTATAAGCATTACTCACCGAAGACTCCAATGGTGAGGGTAATAACCCTTCAAGTGTTAGTATGTATAAAAGGGACATACCAAGTGATATAGATATCCATATAGGTAGAACTTACGGCACCTACGTTATTAAGTATGGATGTGCTTTTGGTCGTCAGCAACCGAATGCCTATGACTGTATATTGAAGTGGACCCGTACGAAGACCGGCCGGGACGCGGCTTTCTATCATCGGAACTAACTATGTAGGATAGAAGTCGTTAAAACATCTGAAGATCTTTACTGCCTACCTAGAGGTACCTAGTAAGTAACTACTTAGGTAGGTAGACTGTGTGATCCATGGATCTTAACAAGAACCTGGGCAACTGCCTCCAGAACTTCTGTAAAAAATGCTACTGCTGCTGCTACTAGGACTGGTAAAAAACATATTAATAATGATAAAAAAACGACTCATTAGAAGACAACTAATAATTCATACTTCCATAAGAAAATTCACACAGAGTTTCGATACAACAACTATACAAAGCCTTTTACCTTTGATGAGGCCAACTACATAATAGTAGATTTGATTATCTAGATGATCACGAAATGATACAAGGTTTGAATCGAAGCCGTTATTATATATAGGGTAGTACCTACCTAGGTAGGTACTAGTTACGTACTAAGTAGCACATTGTTAGGTAAGTACCACGAAAATAAGTACCTAATACATCCAATTGCAAGATCAGTCTAGAGTGGACCATAAGAACAATTCCGCCAACCCGCCAATTCAATTAATGTATTGAAATGTATACAGTGTAATACAGTACAGTCACGTACAGTTTAATACATATTCCACACAGTGTCCTGAATCTTACAGGGGGTTACAGCGCTACAGGACGCTAAAAGCCCTGTACTTTATAGGGGTTATAGTGTACAGCCTTTTTACATACTAGGCGGGTACTTACCTCCTAATAAGGCTTAGTGTAAGCTACGTGACACCCCCGTCTTAAACTACCACCCGAATATCTTTATTTACCTAGGTACCTATTACGCATTCAACTATATCGAATTAATCGGTTGAATCGGATTAATTAATTAATTTAATTCGTTTCAAAAGATTGAAATATTAATAATAACCTCAAAAGGCTTTAGCGTTAGTTTTAGGGCTTTTTACATACCTAAAAAGTAACCTCCAGGGCTATAAGTTATAAGGAACTAATACGCTATAAAGTCTAAATATTACAGGGCTTTCAGCGACCTGTAGCGCTATAAACCCCTATAAGATTCAGAGAACTGTATGGAATATGTATCAGACTGTACGGTATTATACTATATTATACTGTATATATTTTAATACATTAATTGAATTGGCAGGTTAGCGGATTCAGCCTTATTGGCCACTCTAAAACGTCCCAACTTTTTTCTTAAAAATTTTTACATCATTCTTCACCACCGGTGTTTGGAATAAACAAGCTCGAGCTGGCTACGCTTCCTATGGAATTCAAGATCGATGAAGCATTCATGCTTCTTACCTGACGATTCAGAGCAACTTCTGCGAGAGAGCTGATCATAAAAGCCCCTCTCACGCCAATCGACCTACGTAGCGCGGCTTTTTTTTAACTGCGGAGACAATTCCAGAAGGAATGCCATTCATGTTCGCTAGGCATCTTAGCCGTGAGCAACGACAAAAGTTAGGTACTTGGGCAGCCAGAAGAAAGCGCAACCCCTCAAGCCGTCCCATATGATACAGACGTCAAGCCACCAACGCCTTTGTAACCTCAGCAGCATCGTATTCTGGCATCGAAATTCAGAGAAAATATGCCGCTGGGGTTCTCTAATATGGTTGTTCGCGAGTCTACCTAGGTACTTTCTACGAAAACAATCTTCCAACATTAAAAGCTTCGATAATGATCCAGACCATCGATGGTGAAGATAGTGATCCTACGGAGAACTTGGTGGTCATACCAATGCTCTAAGATACAGGAGCTCAAGCCACAACAATCTCGGAAGAGCTCAATTCCAAGAATTCCTTCGCACTGACGAGATCTACGAGCCGTCTCGTACTTCTCAAACTCCTCAACAGCCTCTATTAGTACAAGTTACGGTCGATCTTTGTTTACTAACCTTGGAATACTACTATTTCTTTGAATCTCATCGCGATTGTACGACCATAGGAAACCATGCCGAATCATCTCAATGGAGTAATTATAGGCCAAAATGGTACCAAAAAACTTACTCCCGCCCTTATCGAGGGAATTTTGAGGTGAAATTTGTATCACCTGCGTCTACGACATAATTCTAGAGGAAGTCAAAGAGTACTAGGACCTAGATTGTGATTCTGGGGCTTGGCACGGACAGATGGACCACCCGCCACGATGAATCAATAAGGGTGTAAATCACTCCACAGGCAATGTAGCGATATTAGCGATACTAGATCACTTCCAGGTTATGCGGATGAGTTGTGTTGACTTTTGTGATAAAAATAGCTACCTACCTAGGTACCTACCTAGGTAGGTAGCCACAACAGCCTGAATCTATCCTCGTCGGTGATGTGGGGAATATTGGAGAGCATCAACGGACAAATCCCCAAATCTGGGGTAATGGAGTAACGGGCCTATTCAGAACATAGCTATTGCTTGGCATCATTGAATGTGTCCTGGACTTTTCGGCACTTGCAGGGTTTCCCTCATCGAGCGCGTACCTAAATATTGCTATTGTGCCGATTGTATGAACCCCTACAATACTCGAACCTGACTGCTTATATCTCAATACGTTCGAGTTCATCGAGTATCCGAGGCGTGGACAGAGAAAAATGGCCATCAGAGATGATGAAACCATGCGCGCTCATTGGCGGTGCTTCGCGGCTTGCGGCTTGATGGTTCTGTCACCTTTTCAATATGGAATCGACTTTGGCCTAATAGGAGGTCTACAAGCCATGCCAGGCTTTCTCAAGGTACGTCGATATGGTGGTAGAATATTATATACCTAATCTATGTAGGGGATACATCTAAGATAAATACTTGTACACAGATCTATGGCCACCCAGCCCCGGAAACCGCAATCGGCTGGAACATCTCAACCGTGAGACAACAACTAATCACGTCGTTAATGACGCTAGGCGCTTTCGTTAGCTCTGCTACTGCAGGTTTGATAGCAGCCAAGCTAGGCCGAAAGGCATGTCTAAGGATGGCTTGTTTGGGTTGTGTCGTTTCCAACATTATCATGATGACCACAACCGACATTAACGCGCTTTATGTTGGACGCTTACTCAACGGGTTAGCCAACGGCTACTTCATGACATTTTCTCAGCTATTTATCCAGGAAAGTAGTCCAGCAAAGTACCGTGGACTTTTCTTGACCGCATTCCAGTTTTGCACGTCTCTTGTAAGTCACCAATCGATTTGATAGCTCCTATCACGCTCTAATACCGTTATTTACTTAGGGAACTCTCATCGGTACAATCGTAGACTGGGCGACCGCCTCACGCGCCGACAGATCGGCTTTCTTAATCCCATTAGGACTCATATATATCGTGCCCCTTATCCTAACCGTTGGACTATTCTTCATACCAGAGTCCCCTCGCTGGTTGATCTTGCAAGATCGAATTGAAGACGGATATAAATCATTGGAGTGGCTCAGACCAACCGGCGCACAAGTCGACATCGAGGTCGCAGAGATAAAAGCAGCGATAGATAAAGAGCGCGAAATGGGTAGCGAAGTTAGCCTTTTGGATATGTTCAAGAACCCTATAGATAGAAGACGGACGGTACTTGCAGTTTGTGGAGTCACATTGCAAGCTGCCACCGGCTCCATGTTTATCATATGTAAGATCTCCCGCACATCTAACGACCTTGAGATAGACTGATACTATTCACAGCGTATAAGGCGTACTTCTTCACGATGGCCAGAGTTTCTAATCCCTTTGCGATGGGATGCGTTCTTAGCGCTATCGGCCTACTTGCCATCGTTGTCAACTTATTGATTGTGGTACGCTATGGTCGTCGCCGCGTGCTTCTAATGACCGGTCTTGGAACCTGTGGCATTCTCCAGTTGATTGTTGCAGTCGTATACGACAAGAATCCAGGCGCAAGAGCTACGGGGGTAGTTCTTGTAGCCTTGTCATGTCTTTACATGATGAGTTACAATGTGAGTATTCGAATATGGCCCTCAAAATATTATATCATAACAACGGCAAAATCTAGGGAATGGTAGCAACTTATGCCTGGTTATGTGGCGGTGAACTCCCATCGCAGCGACTACGAAGCTACACGTTCGGATTAGGCGCGGCGGCCGGGTTTCTTGCCGCGTGGATTACGACTTTCACTGCTCCATGTAAGACAATTCTCTTCTCGGTATTTTTAGATTGGGAATTTATAGACTAATTTAAATGACTGTAGATTTTATAAACCCCGATTCCCTGAATTGGGGTCCAAGATATGGATATATCTGGTTCCCAAGCTCTATTGTAGCAGCAGTTTGGGTTTATTTCTTCCTACCCGAAGTCCAAGGTGAGATTCAATGTCTATACTATATAGAGCCCAACGCATCATCAATCACTAATACGTCTTCTTGCAGGCCGCACACTCGAGGAAATTGACGAAATGGTAATCAACATATTCCCCTCACAACAAGATTTACGATGTGCATTGCGCTAATATTGTGTTGTTGCAGTTCGAAGCGAGGCTTCCAGCGCGAAAGTTCAGAGGGTATAAATGTGTTCGTAGATTGGTCATGGAGGAAAAGCCAAGTGCCCAACATGAGGAATAAAGAAAAGTTTTCGGTGCGAGAGCCGTGAAGTATGATTGATACCTAGGTACTAGAAGGTCTATCTCGATTACGGAATGGCGGGTATCGGTTGAATCATAGAACGTCAACAAGACACTACTTAGGTACCTACCTACCTGTTATATCATTAGATACCTAGGTATTTTATAACTACCTAGGTAGGTACTCTAGAAATGGTGCAAAACAAGTCTCTTCTTAACGTACCTAGGCTATGCTGAGTCTTCTAAAGCGATCAATGATACCTACTAACATAGCGCTCACACCCTCGAAAAGATTTACGGTTATATTTTCCAAAGTTTGACACCGCAAAAAGGTACAATTATGTGATCGGTCTATTTATAACCAAAGCAGATTCACGGCGTACGTACGTAGGTATAGTAAGCGCTGATGCGCTGGCCCCTACTACGAAAATATTTATCCCCACGTATATCCTACAGCTATCTAATTTCGCTCATCTTAGACTGCCTATGGCTAGGTAAGCATTAAATACATATATAGGACCCCGATACAATTATGTTCATATCCATCATTATAATTACTAGTAGTAAGTGCCATATTTAGAGTTCTTATTCACGACGTTTACAAATTCAGTGGCTATGTATTCATCTGAGAGTAGAGTAAGCAACCTGAAGGCGAAAAGAAATGTAGAGGCTGGAGAGAACTTACGAACTTTCGGCGACATATGTAGCTCATCGTACCTGCATCATGTCAGCATATTCTTTATTCTCAGAGCAACATCAGCGTCGTCTCACGCACCACAAGAAGCTCGATAGCGGGTTGGAGGAGACCTCGCAGCCGGCCGTCCCGAGCTGCAACGTACTTGGACACTCTGCGTAGAACCCTGTGGCGTTGGCTGGAGCATCCAGGTAATCGGATGGCGAGTTGTAAATATCGGAAATGAGTTGGTGAACGTCGAAGATGCTGAAAGACGCATTGGGCCACTTCTTCTTTACTAGGAGCTGGAATGGAGAGCCATAGTCGAAGATAGTGTTGGTGAGCGTCACGTATTCGAGTACTTTCTGTTCGTACTCGGTCGTATTGTATGACTCCTTGTCGGGCCAGCGAGGTACGTTACCGGCTCCGCCATGTGCAAGTGACCTATACAGCGGCGCATAGTTAAGGGGTGACTCGTTAAAAAGGATGAACTTGCGTCCCCCAGCACTATAGATGTTGTCGAAGGTCGGCCATATGCAATCGATGAAGGCGTCAAGGGTTCCCCCCGCTGGTTGAGAATCTGTAAGGAACGCGTTGATGCCAAGATCGTTGGCACCTATCCAGAGGGAGTATATGGTATTGTCAGGCGTCCGGTTGGTGTAGAGCGTGTTAGTGCCGGTCGTAGAATTGACGTAGGCTACGTCGGCCAAGAAAGCTGGGACCTCATAGTCATCCACAGTGGGGAGTACGCCCGGGAAGATGTTGGTACACACCGCGCCGCGCACTGAAGTCTCAATGTCAATTTATTGTATAAGTATTTTTGATAGATAGAAAGATATAGAGGGGTTAAGAGAGAGAGAGGGAGGGGGAGGGAGAAAACATTGGACCTAATCTATCGGTAACGAGAATATAGAATCGTGGGTATCAATTGTGCATCTACTTAATATGGATGTATGTGGGTAGGTTGCTTACCAGCATAGTTATATGTCGTCGCGCCAAGCTTTTTTGAGGCGAGCTGAGGCCAACTTGGCCCGCCGCTCGATGTCAAATTTGACTCTGGTATGTAGAGACCTGGAGGCGGTGGATTATAATTGTGGGTGAGGAAATATGTTAATCGGCCCTCGTCCGTGTAGCTATCGCCAAATACGATCAGGTTGTCGATCTTTGACGTACCCGAGCCGCAGCACCAAGTCGGTACGCAGCTCGTAAATATCGCAAGCATCGCTAGGAGCCGCATCGCGAGATTAATACCCGAAATTTGTCTGACAATGGGTAGTGAAGCATCGGAGCGTCGACCGATAGACGGGTAGATACGTTGAGCGACATCCGGGCGCAACACACAGGCGGATCATCGCTGATATATGTTTGCGAGCGTAGGATTCCTCTATGCAGCAATTGGTCGTAGTAGTATTCCCGATCTGTTAATCTCGACTAAACGGCCATCCCGTCTATCTGCGTAGAGCCAGCAGCTCGGATTACGATACAAGGAGCCTCCGAGGCAAGAATACCATATGTAGGTACTTACTCTGAAACAAGAATGGCAGTGCTAACCCTTTACTGATATCATTAGCTTCTCATCTGCGCTACAAGGTTATGAAGCGAGATTTTCACCACGTGGTGAATATGTAAGGTTATCCGTAGTGCTTATAACTTGTTGGAAATTGAACGAATGAGGGCGAACGAGGTCCTCGAGGGTCTTTCCTATCGCACCATCGCGCGCAAGCTTCTGCAGCATGCCATGTGGACATTGCATAGAACGATACCAGGTAGCTACCGTATGTATGCGGACCTTGTGCTTCAAATGTATAGGAGGATTCACTGGTTCTCATATCGCTTTCGGATCGAGAACAAATAGTTTTCCGGACCAATGCGCTGCGCCGGGCAGCTGCATATGTATCTCCAAAAGTTGGAAACAGGCTAATAAATCCTTCTGCGTGCGTCAGCAACTACACCTGTTTTTTGTTTCTTTTCTTTTCTTTTTTTTACATCAACGTACACAATAGGGAAGATAAAAGTTGGAGACGGACGTGGGTAATATCGAGTTGCCTCTTTAGGGAACTGTCCGCAACCTCGCGTGATGCAAAGTAACCTACCCTACTACCCTTGTCGGCCATCTAGCCAAGACTTTCTAGATTCGCGTCTATCTAGAGATGGATCTCTTGCTCTTGTCAGCTGAGTGTAGAGCTGCAAGTGGACGCATGGAGAAAAGATTACGCCGTTCTTCAGCTAGATATTCAGCTCTCGTTAAGTGGAGACTAGGTTATATACCTAGTATGTACCTAGGTAGATTCTAGATGACGAAGCCATGACTAGGTAGGTACCTACCTACATAGGGTAGTTAATATGTAGTTAGTTCATTAAGTTACCTATTTTCTCCGGATACTTCACTCTTGTCTTTGTAAGTATAACTTAGCCATGGCGGTGCGTAAGTGAAGATATCTTTCGTTCTCTAGACAATGATTACCAACCTTGAAAGCAGAGTAAACACGAAGGTTTTGGTGCAAAAATCGGACTAGGTCCCTGATAGGAAAGCGGGTACGAAGTACTGGGTGATTAATGGACACTATGGATGTTAACCTTAACCCTGGGGGCTTTCAATGTTAGTGATCTGTTCGCTATATCTTAGTGAATAACCGCTATGGGCTAGGCACCATCGCCACTGAAGGAAAACGCGAGTGCTTTAAGCTGGTCCAAATCTTTAGCTCACCTCTGTAGAGTGAAATATTAAATTTGAGAAAAGGCTAATTGGAATACTGTAGTAGAGAAGAGAGTTAATAGGTACCTATACAGGTATTTAGGCTTATGGAAGGCCAGATAAATTTGTCGTATTAGCTACTTGATACACTGTCACCACTCCTCGATTAACCTATTCTCTTCCGTCCACCGATTTCCGTAGATGAGAGTCGTTTGAAGTTCTGCCTCGTGACATGATCTGGTTGGATTCGAGCAGTTATGCCACTTTAGCACGGACAAATAAAAGTATGTGGAAACATCATGAGGATATCGAAGATCCCCCATTGCGTATAAATGTAACTCAGTCGGAAGGGTCGTTAAAGACATGATGATGAGTTACGATGATGTAATTGATGTATCGGAAAAGAGAAGCGACAGCGATAGCGACTATTAGGAAGGTACCTAGGTCAGAGAAAATGCAACGGTAACTACCCCGCCTGAACCCGCTAGCACACAACTGTCGCCAGCTGGTTCAGGGTCGATAGCAATAGTCTCAAATGCAATCCCGATAAAACTTACTACGTAGACTGAAGGATGACCCCAAATACTCGCGAGGAAAGATATACCAAGTAAACCACCGCCACCCACCTCTACCTAATATGTTGAATTGGCCATCGTGGGTGCCTGTGAACCCCACACCCCTGGCTTGGACGACACTCTTAGTTCCAGCAACCACACTTTACTTTGCCTGGCGCTATGGCCGACCCATCTCATCTAGAAGGCAAAAAAGCGTACGGCCGATCGACGAGCGGGTTGTTATCATAGGCGCCTCAAGCGGGCTAGGTCGCGTTATAGCGAAGCGGTACGCGGCTCGCGGCGCACATGTATGCATCGTGTCGCGCCGTGCGGAACAGCTCGCAGAGCTGGCCGGCGAGTGTGGGGAGAAGTGCTTTTGGGTGGCGGCCGACTTCAGCGACGTCGGGGACATGGTGCGGGCAAGGGAGGAACTACTTAATAAATGGGGCAGTCTGGATACTCTCTGCGTGTGCGCTGGCGTGTCGGCCGTGCAGCCGGTCATGAGTTTGGCTGGTGTAGAACCTGGGAAAGATGATGACGCAGGTGATGCTGGCATACGGCATGCCGTCGATATCGCCGCTCGCGCGACCCAGGGAAATGTCTACGGGCCTCTTGTTGCGGCATTGACGTTTATTCCTATGTTACTACGAACCTCGGTTTCGCCATCCATCCTTCTGATCTCTTCCGTCGCCGCAATAATTCCGGCGCCGACACGTGCGCTGTACGCGGCTACCAAGGCCTCGTCTCTGCTTCTGTTCCAGTCACTCGCGATCGAGCACCCCAAGATCGCCTTCACGTTCGTCCTACCAGGGACCATCCAGGGTAATTTCCGTGCATCGGCAGTTGACGCCGATGTGATGACACGAGAGGCAGGGCCGAATCAGCGAGGGCTCAAACTGGACTACGTTGCGGATAGGTGCGTGGGCGCCGTGGATCAGGAAGTGAGAGGCAATTTAGTGATTCCCAAGTTTCCCTACGCTATCGCCCATCACCTGTACTATCTTTGGCCTTTTTTCATCGAGAAGCAGGCGAGGAAGAAGTATAATTTCGGTGGATAAATTCCCTTCGATCGGTATTTAGGTCCTCACTTGATTCTCATGATTAGTAACAACGAAGATTGCAACCTTGATGATTTTCTGGTGCAATAATTCAATATGGAAAATATTATTCTAAGTAAGTACCTATGTACCTGTGTACTCAACGAAAGTACTTAGATACATAAGTGATTGTGGAGTCAAAAATCAACTAGGCCTTTTTTGATTGGTCCCGACAATGTCACAATAATTAAGGTTCCACAAACCAAAATTTAAAAATTGGCGGGCAGTTGCCCCACACGGCAAAATTTATGGCTGATTAGGCAGGCAGGTCTGACCGCTTTCGAGTCTACTTAAGGGTTTCTCTCCCACCCTCAGTTTTGGAAATTTTTCTTCCTTTCTTCCCCATCTTAGTGCACGGGCTTTACGCGTCACAGTGAGGAGCAATCCGAGTGCGTGTTTTTGCTAGTTGAAAACTATTTACTGACCGCTCCATCTTGGTTTAGGCCGGGATGGGAATTTTTGGAACCTTATCTCAATTGAGAATTCAACATCGTTTTCGTCACCGTCGGTCCCTAGAGGAGTGAGGCGAGGAAGATCTGCGAAGAAGAGGATACAAGCGTTCTGGTAATGGTATTCTTGATATGAGTAGATCTACTAATTCATGAGGCTACTATTAAATAAACTATGATTGTATTCTGGCTATTTTGTAGGGTTTCTAATCAATCTTGAATTCTCCACCGCTGCTTCACGCGTCCATCTAAGACTTGGATAGCATGGGTCATCAATGCCTACGGAACTCGATAGAAACTCGTACATACTAGGTAGACGATGCGACGCGTTCTGGTCGTCAAGCTGTACCCTAAATCCAGTTCTTCAACGCGACGCGGGACTCTAGATTCTGATGGCCCTAAGTCAATTCGAGAGCTGAGCATGCATGGATCCTGACAGCCCTATCCGCTGTAGTCTTGGAACGCCCTATGCGTTGTCGATGTACGCTGTACATACTATGTAGGTACTTAGGTAAATACTACAGGCTACGAATACTTCAATCTGTTGGAAAGCGAGGATTATAGACTTCATACCCCTCATCATCGGTGTCGCTTTCAACATTTAGATCCCTCGGTATGATCTTCTCTTCTTTGCTGTTACTCGTATCCGCTTCCTTTGGCTTGTTATTCTCTTCGTCGTCGACCGATCCGCCTATCGGTGTGAATGCGCTCTTGAAACCGGATTTCTTGAATCCTCCCTTTTTAAATCCACCACCTCCAGTGCTACCTGCATTGGAATCGCCTAGTTTAATACTTATGAGGCCGTCTGCTTTTGCCTCGGCCTTCCTAGCGCGTGCACCTGCAGTGGGATCCTTGACCATCTGCTTCATGTCCTTCATGCGCTGGCGATGGCTATGATCATAGCTACCTAAGTGGGCCTCGTAGTCGTTCATGCGCGAATAGCCTTTCGAACAGAGCTCGCAGTAAAAGGATTGGAGGGCGGCGCGCGCGGAGGAGGTCTGGGCCGGCGGAAGGGTTTGGTGTCTCTATTTATTCGGAAATGTTAGCGAGCTGGCTGCAAAAAGGTAGATAGGTTGTGTGATTAGGGTAATGATAGAATTACTAACCGGAGGCATTTTGATTGCTACGAGGATCTATCTGATTCTATCGAAAACAGAAGCGTAGAGGATATGGATGAATGGTTAGTAGCCCCGAGTATTCCAATTTGAATTTAAAATGTTTAATGTTGTTGTAAAAGTGAAGATGGGAAGTTCCAATCCATCGCGGGGCAAATGCACATAGGATGGTGCGCGAAATACCTTAAACCGCCAAAGCATCAAATATATTAAACTTTTTTAACTAATTAATCACGTGCTTCTTTATATTAATATTTTATAATAAATAACTTTAAAATTTACAATTATTACTGCACGTTTTTCCGTAATTATTATAATTAATAAATATTTTTAAAATTTTAAATAATAATATTATTATTAAAGAAATTTATTACTAAAAGTTAATAAGTTAATAAACGGTAAAAAAAGAAAAAATTTAAAAAAATTTTATAACACTTAATTTATTAATGTTAAATATCGGTTTTTTTCTAAGTTAATAATTAAAAGTTTATAAAATTAAAATTTAACTTATTAAGTTTTTAAAAATTTTATTAATCGTTAATTTTAAAAGTAAAATAAATAAAAAGTTTTATTTATATATATACCGTGTTTTTTATAATAAAAATGTTAAAAACTTTTCGCGTAATAACGTTATTATTTTTTAATTTTTTAATTTCGTTTCGTAATAATCGAAATTAAATTATTAAAAAGTTTAAATATAAATATAATTTAATTAAAAACGTAAATGTAAATAAATTAAAATTTTTAATTTATTATGAAAATATTAAATTATAACGTAATATATTATATACTTTTTTAATTATTTACTTATTTATTTAATAAATATTAAAGGTTTTATTTAATTTTAATTTTATATTTATATATTTATTAAATTTTATATTTTTTATTTTTATATATATTATTTTATACGTTTATTTTAAGTTTATTTTTAAAGTTAATTTTTTTAAATAATTTATTAAGCATTTAATTTTCTTTTAAATTAATAGTTAAAAATTTATAAAATTAAAATTTAATTTATTAAATTTTTAAAAATTTTATTAACCGTTAATTTTAAAAATAAAATAAATAAAAAACTTTACTTATATATATATTATATTTTTTATAATAAAAATAATTAAAATTTAAAAGCTTTTCGCGTAATAACGTTATTATTTCCCGGGTTTCTCGAAACGTAAAATTAAATAAACTTTTTATTAATATTAAATAAACTTTTTATTAATATTAAACGTATTTTTATTTAAATATACTTATTTAAGTTAATTATTTAAATATATATTTTAAAATATAACTTTTTATATAAATTTATATATTTTTTAAACGTTTTATAATCGAAGTTTTTCATTATCGTAAACTTCGTTATCGTTTTTAAAATTTTTTTTCGAAAGTTTAAATAAAACCGTTAAAAAGTTTTAAAAAGGAAATAATAAAATTATTAAACTTAATATTAAATATACTTATTTAAATTAATATTATCGTTAATAATAAACGACGTTACGTATTTAAATAAATAACTTTACTTTAATATAATAATTTATAAATAATTATTACATTTTAATTTCGAACTTTTATTAAAATTAATTATTAATTATATTTCTTTTTTTATATTTTTATTTTTATATAAACGTAATAAAGCTTAATTAATATATATATATTATATAAATATAATATTAATAAAAATAAATATTATTTTAACGATAATAAATTTAAAAAATATTTTATTTTATATAAATAATTATATTTAAAATATATATTAACGTAACTTTCTTCGATTAAATATAATTATATAAAAGTTCATTTAATTTTATAAATTATTATTTCTTAGTTTTTTAATTTCGCTTTATAGTTTAATTTTTAATAAAATAAAGTTATTTAATTTTAATTTAATATAATAATTTTTTAATATTAAAATAAATGTAAGTTATAAATATTATATTAAGTATATACTTAAGTAATTAATTAATTAAGTCACTAATTTTAAATAATGGTTTATAAATAATATATATATATTTTTTAAATATAAAACGTAAATTTTTAATTATTTAATATTTTAACATTTAAAATTATAAAATTCATGGTTTTTTTTTTTTTCTTTCGAAAAAGTTTTTACGTTTTTATTTAATAATAATTTATTTATTAAGCGTTAAAGTTATATTAAATTTTAAATATTTAATAATATCGTATTAATTTTTATATATAATTTTTTTATATATTAATATATTTTTTTAATTAATTATATTTTTAATAATATAATATATAATTATTTAATAATATTTAAATATTTTAATATTAATAATATTTAATATTAATTTTCGTATAATAAATATTTAAAAATATTATATAACATTATTATTATTAAAAAAACTTGCGTTTTTATAAGTTATTTTTTTTATTATTAATAATTATTTTTATTTTTTATTATAAAACGAAATTTAAAAATTAAAAAATAATAATATTATTACGTAAAGAATTTTTAAATATTTTCGTTATAAAAAATATAATATATATATAAATAAAGTTTTTTATTTATTTTTAAAATGAATTATAAAACCGAATCCGTTAATACGTTAATTTAATTAATATATTAAAATATATATAATATAATATAATGTAATAACGTATAATTTAATACGTATTTTATATAATGCTTTAAATTTTATAAAAGATTATAACGTTATTAAACCTTAAAAACCTTTATAACTTATAAGCTTTATAATATATAACTTTTTTTTAAATATTTTATAATTCGAATATATTTATATATTTTAATATTAAATCGTTCGTAAATATAATAAGTTTATTTAAAAGTTTTTTAAAAAGTTTTTTTATTTATATAAATTTTATTTATTATAAGTTAATTTTTATACGTTAAATTTTAATTAAACTTTTTATAATACGCGTTATTAATATTTATTTAATAAAGTTTAAAATATCACGTAATACCCCTCGTTTTAAATTATTACACGTATATGTTTTTTAAGTATTTAAATATTTAAAAAGCCATTTATAAGTTATAAAAACTTTCAACGTTTTATAATGTTATAAACCTTTATAAAACTTAAAATACGATATATAATATTTATTAAATTATACGTTATTATATTATATTATATTATATATATTTTAATATATTAATTAAATTAACGAATTAACGGATTTATTTTTATAATTCGTTATCGTTTTACTTTTATTAATATACGAGTTATATTATTTATTATATTTATTTTTAAGTTTTAATTATTTTCGTAATTAAAACCCTATTTATTTTTAATACGTTTTTACTTTTTTTATTTATAATGCTTTTTTTATTTATAATGCCCTTTTTATTTATAATACCCTTTTTATTTATAATGTTCTTTTTATTTATAATGTTTTTTTTATTCATAATACTTTTTTTATTTAATTTTTTAATAAATATTAATAATAAAATATTATTATAATAAATTATTAATTAAATAATTATAAGTTAAAAATGAAAATAAAAAATATATATAATAAATAATTTAAATATATAAAAATAAATAAATAACTTTTAAAGTTTAAATTAATTATATTAATTACATTAAAAAAATATATTAAATAAATTAATTTTAATATATTAAATTTTTTCGTGGAATAAATTATAATATATATTAAAAGTTTTTAATAAACATTAATTAATAAATATATATTAAAGTAAATATAAATTCATTTTTTTAATTTATTTAATAAAGTTATTTTTAAATACGTTATTAAATATTTTAAAGCCGCGCGTTAATTTAATGTATATAATTTATAAATAAAATATTACTTGTTTTATTCGTTTTATTTTAATAAATATTAAGTAAATATCGTAATTATTTTATAAAAATTTATAAAAAAGCGATTTTTATTAGTTTATTAAAGTTTAAATTTCGTTAAAACGTTATATTATATGTAAATATAATAAAATTAATTAATTATATATTCGAATATTTTATTACTTAATAATTATTAATTACTTTTTAATTATATACGAATATAACTTTCCATTTATAAATTAAATAATGTAATTATTATATTTAAATATAACTTTTTATTTAAAAATTTTAATAAAATTAATTACATTAAATTTAAAGCTTTTTTCGTGAAATTATAATAATAAAAATAAATTACTTAATTTTTACGAATTATTTAATACGCTTTAATAATTATAAATTAAAAATATATTTTACGAATTAAAAATATTTTTAAATATTTTTTTATAATAAAGTTTTAAAAAAATGTAACTTAATTTATTAAAAAACGCATAACGTAATTAATTAAAATAAATTAAATTTTTAAAAATTAATAAAAGTTTAATAAAATTATTTAATATAAAAATATTTAATTAAAAAAAACCGGGACTATAACGTTATTACCGTATTAATTCGAATTTAAAATTACGTTTTAACGAAACTTAAATTTTAATAAAACGGATTTATTTTAATTACATGGAAATGTAAATATTAAAAAATAAAAATAAAAAAAAATAAAAAGTTATTATTTAAATAAATACGTATTTAATAATTTAAAATATTATTTTTATTAAATATTTAATATATAATAAAAAAACGTTTTCGCGATATAAGTTTATAAAGTTAATAAAGTTAATAAAGTTAAATATAATAATAATTTTAACTTTTTATTATTACGATACGAATATAATATTTAATATAAAGTAATTTTTATAAAAAAATTAGTTTTTTTAAAAGTTTTATTTTAATGTAAATATTATTAAATATACGATTATATTCATTATTCGAAACTTTAAAATTTAATTTATTTTAATGTTTACATTTAAAAATATATAAAATAAATATATTTTTTCTTTTAATTATATTTAATATTAATAAAAACGTTTTTACCAGTTATTATATATATTAAAATAATAAGAAAATTATAACTATTATAATAATATATTTTAATTAATTTTAAATATTTAATTAAGTGCGTAATCGCAATATTCGTCGTTTTTAAATAAATATTTTTATTAACGTTATATATATTACTTGTTATAACTTTTATTATATCGTTATTTTATTAATGTTATTATTAAATTTATTAATAAATATTAATAACAAGGTAATATTTTAATTATATTTATAATTAATTAATTATATTAATTCATTAATTTAACCCACGATAATTTTAATGGAATTAAATTAAATTAAGTTTTTTAATAATTAATATAAATTAATAAATTAATATTAAATTAATTAAACTTTTAATCGTTATTTTATTATTTAAAGTTTAAAAAAATATATTAATATAATTTAAATTTTACATTTATAAAAATATATATTTTAAATAATTAGTTTATTTATATTATAAATAAAATTAATATAATTTATAATTTTTAATTTTAATAATATATAAAACATTTTTAATTATTTTTGCAAAATATTTAAGTTTTATATTTAATAAAATATTTTTAGTTTATTTAATATTATGAAATTAAAGTTTTATAACTATAAATAAATCACGTAATTTAATTTTTATACGATTTATATTAATTAATAATTTATAATTATTAATCATTTACTTTTTATAATTTTAAGTAAATTATCGCTCACGAATATTTTTATTTAATTATTTAATTTAAAATTATTTAATTAATATAATTTTTTATAATATAAACTTTTTATTTAATTTAAATAATATTATTATTTAAAATATAATTTTATTAATATTAAAACTTTATTTCGTTACATTACTTAAATAATTATTTATCGAAATAAAAATAAATCTTAAAAAAAAAGCTTTAAAAAAATAATAAAAATAATAAATTTTAAAATTAAATAAAATAAAAAGTTATTTTCGTTTATATAATTATTAATAATTAATTAAAGCGCATTTCGTTAACAATATATTCCTTCGTTAAATAATTTCTATATAAATATTAATAAAAGCTCGGCGTTAATACTCGTGTAACATGCTTTTTAAATAATTCCTTTTTATAACGCCACGATAATTTTAAATTAATCTTTTTTTTAAACATACTACAAAACCATATTTAAAAACTAACGAAATTTATTAATTAAATAAAATTTAATAATTATTATAAAGTTTAATTTAATTTAAGCTTATTATTAAATTTAAAATTTAAAAATAAAAACTAATAATTATTAATTAAAATATATTAATTTTCGATAATTACGTAATTATTTTTAATATTAAAACTTTACTTAAATATTAAATAAAAAATATAAAAAAAATAATATATATAAATCTTTATATATTAATTAATAATAATAAAATTTATTAATAAATTAATTTAAACTTACGTATTTTAAATATATTTTAATAAATTTACGCCTTTTAAAAGTTTTTTTTACTTTACTTTATTTTTTATTTTTTTTACGTAATAATTAATGTTTTTTCGTGCCGTCATAACTTTTTTTAAAACCATTTAATACCACCTTAAAACATTTCATTAAAAGTTAATTCGAGTTTTTTTTTTTTTTTTATATATTATTAAAAAAATTCCTTTAATTTCATATATTAAACGTAATATAAACATGCCGAATTATTAATATTTAAAAACAAATTTTATTTTAATCATTCATCGCATAATTATTATATTTTTAAGGTTAAAAAATTATTAAAATCGTAATCGTTTAATAACTTAAATAACCGATTCGTAAATATTATAATATTAAAATTCGCTTTTATATTTATACCTTAATTTTATACATTAAAATTATTAAAATTTAATTATAATTAATTAACATAACTAAACATTATATAACTTTTTTTAAGTTAATATTTAATGTAATAATTATTTCATTATTTTACGAATTTATTAACATTTCGTGTAATAATAAATATATAAATAACATATAAAATAATTAAATTAATAATTTAATTTTTATTAAAAAAATAAATTTTTTATATTTATAAAAAATATTTTTAAATTATATTAATAAACGTTTATAAGTTTTTAAAACTTTTTATATATATTATTTAACGATTTATTATATTTTTTTATAATTTTTTTTATATTTATTTAATTTTTTAATTTTTATTTAACTTTTAATAATAAAAATCGTTAATTTTATAACTTTATTTATAAATTTTTAAAAAGTCATTATTTAAATTAAATTTATATATTTTAAATTAAATAAAATTTATTAATTTATATTAAATTAAAATTAAAAAAAAAGTTTCGTTATTATAATTAAACTAAATAAATTAAAAATAAAACTTTAATGTTATAATAATATCAAAATATATAATTATAATAACATTTAAAAATAAAATATTTTTATAAATTTTATATTATAATAATTTACGAGAATACACGTTAATAACGCCGTAAATTTTTATTTTAATAAAATAAAGTTTTAAATAATTATTTATACCTTATATATAATTAAAATTAAAAATAATATTTTTCCGTAACTTTAATAAAAATACGTTAATCTTTAAACGTTATTATATAACTTTTAAATAATATTAACGATATATATTTTAAATTATTTCTTTAAAAAACGAAAACGTAAATTACCTATAAATAAACGAATAAAAATGCTATTTACCGTAATTACTTAAAACATTTAAATAACGTTAATATTCATCGAAAAAATCTTTTAATATTTTTATTAAATATTACCGTTTATTTTTATTAATAATTTTCCTTTTCATATTATTTTCGATTTAAAAACGAATTAAAATAATATAAAATATATAAATATCGTGGAAATATACTAAATTTATAAAAATCTTATAATCTTTATTATTTTAAATAAAAAAATAATATCGTATATATTATATTATTTTTAAAGTATACACGATATACTTATAATAAGCAACTTTTTATTTTTTAAATCGTCGTTATAAAATTTATAATAATATTTAAATATTAAACTATTTATTTTAAATTCGTATTAAAATTTATTCGTATATTAAACTTATTTTAAATAATTTATATAAATCGTTTTATAAGTAATTAATATTTATATTATTTTTTTAAACATTTTAAACTTTTAAATTTCGTTAAAACGTTAATTAATTAATATTTAATTTATATTTATCGCGGAAATTTTTAAAAATTTACTTTTAAATAACATTTAATTTTAAAAATTAATACGTAATTTACTTTTTATATAAAATTAAATTAACTTATTATTATATTATATTAAAATAAAAATTAATATTAAAACTTTTATATAAAATTTAAAAATTCAATTAAAACTTTTAATATAAAAATATAAAAAATTTAAATATATTTATTTATATTAAAAATAAACAATCGCTAAATATTATATTAAATTAAGTTAAAACTTAAACTTAATAATAATTTATCCGTTTATAAACTTATTAAAATATAACGGATATTTATTAAACTTTAAAAGTTAAATTATTAAAAAAAAACATTATACAATATAAAAACGTTTAAAATTACATAACTATAACTTTTATAAAAGTTTTAATTATAAAAATAATTTTTAAAAATAAATATAAATAACATTTAAATAATTATTAATTAATAATTATTAATTCGATTAATTATTATTATAAATAATATCACTTTTAAAAGTAATTATAATTTTCGAAATATTAAAACGTTTATTATAATTATATTTAATATATTTAACCCCCCCTCTTTAACCTTATAATATATAAATAAACTTAATTAAATAAAACATTTATACACGTTTTAATAAATACCGCATTTAATAAAACGGGAAAATGCTATTTAAATATAACCACGAAATTTAAATTAATTTCAATTACAATTTAATAATTAATAAATAAAAATTATAAAACAAAATATAAATTAATATTACTTTATAAATTAAACCTTAAATATTATATAAAACATAAATAATATATTTTTTTACATTTATTTTCTTTTATATTAATAATATTAAATAATATTACCTACTTAAATATAATTTAATTTTTAATTAATATTATTTTAAATATTTAAATACTTAAATAAATAAATAAATAAATAAATAAATAAATAAATAAATAAACATATTATGCTTCTTAATTTTTAATTAAAAACGATAACTCGTTTATAAAATAATAAACACTATTTTCGCATTTTTTTTAATAACGACCTTATATTCGAAAAAATTACAAAAACACGATTAAATAATTAATTCAACCTTTTTTTAATATTTTTAAACGTTACTTTCGAAATTCGTAATTATTATAAATAATAATAAATACTTTTCATTATTAAATTTTTTTCTTTCTCGAAAAAAACCTTTCTTAAACGTAAAAAATATTAAACATATAAATAAACAAGTTAAATTAACCATTAAAAACATGTTTAACGATTATTACGTTATTTTAATATTTATATTTTAATAAATTAAAAACGTTAAAAATTTAAATAAAAATTTAAAAAAATATATTAAACATGTTAATTTAATGTTATTTAAAAAATAATTAAAAAACTAAAATCTTTAAAACTAACTAAAATATATAAATAATATTTAATAAAAGTTTAAATAAATTTCTTAAAAATTTTCCACCTTTTTAAATATTTTAAAAAACGTTTTCTTTTCGACTTATATAATTAATAATATTTACGATAATTTCGTTCGTTTAAAACTACCATCGGACTTTTAATGTAATAAAATTATTAAGCTCCGCCGTAAAATTACGATTCCAAAATGCTCGAAATAACTTATTAATTTTTTAAAAAAATATTAAGTTTTTAATAAAAATTACGCTAAATATTTTTATCGTTTACCCTTTAAAATATAACGTAAATTTCTTAAATATTTATTAAAAAAAACTAAGTTTTATAATTTAAAAAAAGTAAATAAAATTACGGAAAATGCTTTTAACTTTAAGATTTTTTATTATTATATTAAATATAATATTAAGTTCGTTTTTAAATAATTAAAAAAAGGTTTTATATTTTAAAAATAAGGATTTTTATTAATAACGAATAACGGGTAACTTAAAATAAAGTTTAATATTAATTTTATTTTAAAATAATTTATGAATATTTATATATAAAATATTTTTTTCGGTTTTTAATTTATATAATAATATTAACCATGTAATAAATATATTTTAATAAATATATAAGTAAAATAATCGTTATTTTATTATTAATATATAAAATAATGTGTAATTTATATTATAAAATTAAATATTTATATAATTAAGTTAAATTTTATTTATTTAAATATATATATATTTATATACTTAAATACTTTAACGCCGAAATTATATTAAATAAATATTTAAATATTTAAATATTTAAATAATTATTATAAAATCGAATTAAAAGCTTTTATAAATATGTATATTACGATTTATTATATATTATATAATAAATTATATTTCGGGTAACATTATGTAAATTTATCTTAAAAAAAATAAAACGACGATAAAGTAAAATAAAATTATTATTTAATTTAAAAAAAAAATAATATAAAAAAATAAATAATTATAATAAAATCGTTTAAATTATATATTAATTTAATTATAAGGTTTTTAATAATTAATTATTTTATAAATTTTTACGTTTTTATATTAACGATTAAAATTTATTTTATATTTTTACTTATTACCATTTATATTAATTTAAATTATTTTTTTAATTTATTACGTTAATTATAAATCATTAAAATTAATATAAAAAAGACTTTATTTATATATTATTTAATGAATATTTAAAGTTTTTTAAAATTAATTATTAATATATTTTTAATATTAATTTCGAATTTAATAAAAAATAATATTATAATTATAACTTTTCATTTTATTTATTAATTATTATAAAAAAGTTTATAAATTTAAGCTAAAAAATTACCCTTAAAAAAAATCTTACCATTAATAATAATATTATAATTTATATTATAAAAGCCGAGTTAATAAATGCGGGTAAATGTTATAAATTTATTAATTTTTTATAAAGAAAAAAAATTATAATTAATAAAAAATAATAACATTCACGCTTAAATAATTTTAATCGTAATAATTACTAATATAATTCGAATTCGTTTAAAAATAATAAACATTTTTTTAAATTTAATAATATTATAATTAATAATATTTAAAATAAATTTAACGTAATTAAGAAAAAATATAAATAAAAAATAAATTTAATTATTTTTATAATAAATTAAATAAAATAAAATATTATTTTAAAAGTAACGGCATACATTTACTAATATTTTATCGATAATTTCGCAGGTTTTTTAATTCCTACGCCGGTTTATTTAAAAAAATAACGTAAATATTTTATAAAATTTTTATTTAAAATAAAATTAATATACGTAAAATAATTAATCGGATTAATATTATTTTTAAACGAAATATAAATTTTAATAATATGTTTTTTTAAAATTTTTTAATGGAAAATGTGTATTTTACTTTTCCATTTATTATACGAAATATTTTTCATAAAAAAAAAATACGATTCGTAAAATATATCTAATTAAAATCGTTACTAAATTTAAAAATAACGGTAATAAAACTTATTAAATATAATATTATAACATTATTTATAATTATAAATAAAAGTATTATATCATAAAAAAAAAATGATAATTATATTAAAAAACCATTATATATTATTTATATATTAATATTTTTAAAAAAAATACCACCATTAAGCACCCCCTAAAAACGCGTACCATTTACACCGAATTAATCTTCTTTAATTTCATTTATACTAACACTTTAATAAATAACCGAAAGTAAATCGCGAAAAAAATTTTCTAAATTAAAAACTTTACCATTAAAAATTTAAATAAAAAAACGAATAATAAATTAACCATTTTTCCGGTAAAATTTATTTAAATATTAATTAATATATAAATTATAATTTAATAAAATAATAAAAAAATAAAAACATTATATTTTAACGACATTAAAACTACGAAAAATAAAACGAATAATAAATTAATTAATTTTTAAATAAACTTCATTTAATTATAAATTAATTAAATATATAATAACGTAACGAAACGATAATAAAATAAAAGCCGATTAATTTAACTTCTTATTAATTATAATATAACGTTTTATTTATAAAACTTAATTTATTTAATTTATTTAATTTATTATTTAATATAAAATCGATTACATAAAAAGCACGGGCTTATTAAAAATTAACCGCATAAAATAATTATAAAGTAATAAATTAAGTATTTAACGACAAGTTTACTATAATACATAACGTTAAAAACGAAATTATAATTAATTTTAAACTTTAAAGTTTAATAAAAATTAACACTCGAAAATAAAAAGTTAATTAATTTTTAATAAATGTTTTTAACGAATATAATTTTAATAAACCGGTAATTTACTTAAATCCTCGAAAAAATAAACGTTTAAATATTTATAAAAATTAAAATTTAAATTAACGTAAAAAAACTTAAATTCGAATTAAATATTAATATTTATTTAATGCGTTACATATATAATTTTATTATTAAGTTTAAAATAAGGAAATTATTCGAATAAAAAAAAAATAATTATATTATATTAATATTTTAATATTAATTAATAAATAATTATTATTTTTACATTTATTTATCACGATATCGTGGTTAATTAATTAATTATTTTTTTAATTATTTATTTAAAAAAACGTGTTTAATATTTAAATAATTAAATAATATTTTTTAATTTACTTAATAATATTTAAATTACGTTAAATTTAATTAATACGGTTTTACATTTATATATTTTTAAATTTCGTTAAAATAACGTTATTTTCCGTATATTTTATCATCGTAAATTTAAACTTTTATAATAATTATTAAGTTTTTTAATTATTTTAATATTATATATATATATACAAAGCGTAATTATATTAATAAAACGTAAATATAAAACCGTAAAACTTTTTAAAAGTAAAACACGTAAAACTTTTTTAAAATATATTAATATTTATTACCCGAATTATTTTAAATTTAAACCATTACTTAACTTACATGCTTTTAATAATAATAACGTTAATTATTTCATAACATACTATTTTTATTATATTATAATTAAAAATTATTAAACGCTAAATAAAAAAAGAATTAAAATTACGAACGAACTTTTTTTATTTAAGTTTTTTTAATTAATTTTTATTAATATACTTTCTAATAGTATATTATATAAAAATTATTATTATTTTCATATTTTAAATTATATAAATAATAAATATTTTTATTTATTTTTAATTAAAATAAGTTTTTTATATATATATAAATATATACCTTATTATATTATTTTTTAAATATTAAATATTCCCCGATTAAATACCGTTATTTTAACGTAATATAAAATTTAAATACGAAGAAAATAATAACAATAAAAATACCGATAATAACGAAAATAACGAAGAAAATTTCCTTATTATTTCTTATTATAACGAATTTTATTATATTATTAACGTTTTAATTAAGTTTAATTTTACTTATATTATCCCTTTTATAATAATAATTTAATTTAACTTTAATTTTATAAAAAAATATTTTTTTTTTAATGCGTAATATAATAATTCGTTTAATAATACTTTTAATTTAATATTTTTTCATACGAATTTACATCGCGATTTTAATCGAAATAATATTACTTTCGTCGTAAAACTTAATATTTCGACCTTTTATTATTAAATTATCGGCTATCGTTAAACTTTTAATTATCATTAAATTATTAAAAATAAAACTATTAAGTAAATTTTTTACCGTTAAACGGTAAAATTATAAAAAATTAACCGTCGTTAAAATTAATAAATAATTAATTATTAATCCCGTTATTAAATTGCGGAATTTTAAATGTTTCCGTTTTAAATCGAATAATTTTAAATATTAATACCCGAATTATATTTATTATTAATTTATATAATTCGTTTTCCGGGAAAATTAAATAAAAGTAATTTTTAAATAATCGTTTAATTTTAAAATATCGAATATAATTTTTTTCACGAAGTTTTCGTTAAATATATTTTTACTTATTTTATATAATCTTTTTTTAATAACGTCGTTATATTATTTTTTAACATTAATAACGTAAATTACCAAGTTATTACACTTTTATTTTTTAATAATAATGATGTTAATAAATTAAAATGGTATAAATAAAAATTTCGTAATGATTTTCTTAATAAACCGCGGACCGGGATTTATGCGAATCGAAAAAGCATAAAACGTCTTCGATTTAATAATAATGTTAACGACGTTAACGATATTAATAACATTAACGATAATAATAATAATAATAATGTTTTTATTAACTTTTTTAATTTTAAATTTTACGACGTAATGTTTAATAATATTTATAATTAATATAATTTAAATAATAAACTTTTAAAAAAACGAATTAAACCGTTAAATTTAAAACGTAAATATAATAATAATAATAAAATTTTTAACTAATTTCGGAAGCTTTATTTTATTAAAATAAACGTAAAAATTAAATCGGAATTAATTTTATTATATGAAAATTAAAATAATGGTAAAAGTTTAATTACGAATATAATGAACCATAATAATTTTATAAATAAAAATTTTACGAATAAAAATTTAATAAAACGAAAAACTTTATAACTTATATAATAATTAAATAAAAAATTATAATTATCATGATTTTATTTAAATAACAAATAACATATTTAATATAAAATAATGCGTTTTATTAACTAATAAAATATAATTATTTCCTTATAAATCATTTTTTTAAATATAAACTTAATATATTTCTTTTTAATTTTTTAATTAATTAAAACTTTTTATTAATTTAAAAGTTTTTTTTCATTAATTAAATCGTTTATTTTAATTAATTTAGTTTTAATAATTAATGAAAAAAATTAAGTTAATTAAAATTAAACTTAATTCGAATAAATATTATATATAATTTAAAAAAAAGTTAATTTTAATTAAATTTAATAATGTAACTTAATTAACTCATTTTAAAAAAAATAATAATTAAAAACTTTTTAATTAATTAAAATTTAATAATTCGTTTTTAAACTTTTTAATATATTATATTATACTTAAATTAATTAAATTATATTTAAAATAATTAAGCTTTTAAACTATAAAACGAAAATTTAAAAAAGCGAAAACTTTTAAATTAAATTTATTAATCGGTAAATAATATTATTAAATAATTAAAATTATATAATATTATTAAATTTTTTTAATTATTTATATAAAAAAAATAAAAAAATAAAAAAAAAATAATATATAAATAGTAAAAAAAATACGAAAAGTTACGTAATAATTATTAATTTAACGAATAAATTTTTAAAATAATTTTAATTTTTTATTATGAAAATATATAACGATACATGCTTAATTAAAAATTCCATTACTTATTTACCGGTTATTAATTTATAAAATATTATATTAAGTTAAATATTTAATAAAAAATTTATAATGTATTAATTAATTTAATATAACTTAAAATCGGTTAATATATTTTTAATACGCGCGTTACTTAATATAAATAAAAAATATTAATATATATAATTAAGTTAAAACTAATTTAATAAACTTATTCTAAAAAAAAATTTATCGTGCGTATTATTATAATATATAAATACGTTATCCTTTAAATTATTATTTAAAAAAAAAAATCGATTTTTAATATCGTTAATATTATTATTATTTTCGTTTTTATTTTTAATTTTATTATTAACATTATCGTTATTATTATTATTATAATATAATTTTAATTATTTATAAAGTTATTTATTATTTAAAAAATAATTATTTTATTAATTATTAAGTTTATACTCGTTAAATATTAATTTTATTTAATTTATTTAAAATAAATATAATAAATTTGTAAAAATATCGTGAATTATTTCGTTAAAACTTTTTTTATTATTTTATATATCGGTTACTTTAAAAAATAATAATAATATTTTATATATAAGTAATTATTTAATAATTTATTTATTTAATATTTTAAAATTAACGGAATATATTTTTTTATTATTATTATTATTAAAAAACATAATTACGAAATTAATAAAAATAAATTAAATAAAACGAGCGAAAAAAAACTTAATAAAAATTTTACGAAAAAGTAAATATAATATATTTTAATATAAAGTAAAAATTTTTATATTAAAATTAACGGATTTATTAAATAAATAAAATACGTGAATAATTAATTAATACTTAAAAATATTAAAATTTAAATCGAATTTAAATAATATAATTAAATAATTTTAATTTTAAAAAAAGTAAATGTTTTTACGAATAAATATTTTATTATTAAAAGTATTATAAATAATTTTAACTTTTTATATATTTAAAAAACAACGTATATTATTAATTTTTAATTATTATTTTATATTTAAAAACATAATATAATATTTTTTAAATAACGTTAAGCTTATTATAATGTAATAAAGTTATAAATCCGAATTATATGTAAAATAAAAATTAATTTAATTAATAAATAAATTAATGTTAGTTCGTAATTTTTTTTAAAATAACGGTAAATTATAAAGAAATTCTTAATTATTAAAATTATAATAAATTAAAAACGGTAAATTTATTAATTTAATGTAATTAATACGTTATAAATAAACGAATATATATTATAATTTAATTATTAATATATTTAAAAATATAAAAATAATATTTTTTAATAAATAATATCTCGGTTCGTAATAATGAATTACTTAACGAAAATAACGTAAATAAATAAAAACTAATTATTTCGCCATCCTTTTTAAACTTTTTATTATTTTCTTAAATATTACTTATAATAATATAATAAACTTAATATATTAATAAATAATATAATTTATTTAAATTTAATATATTAAATAATATTAAATAAATTAATTATAAATATTTAAAATGATATATTTTAATTTTAAATATTAATTTTATATAAATAACATTAATAAAAAATAACATAAATAATAAGGAAAGTTTTAATTACATTCTTTTAATTATAAAAAATCGTAATATATAAAATAAATAATAATAAAATTAATGTTTTAAAATAATATATAAATATAATATATAATTAAGTAAAATATATTAAAAATAAATTATTATACATGTAATTAATATAAATAAAATAATTATTTTCGAAATAATAATATTCCTATTTTTATAATTTATTTTAATTATATATTATTTTTTATTTTAAAATTAGCTTTTTCTTTTATTAAAATATATATTTTAACTTTAATTTTTTATAAAGCAATTAATATTAATTAAATAAAAATAAATTAAATTTTATTAAAAAACTTATTTAAAATCGAATCGATTTATATAAATTACACTTAAATAAACTTTATAATTCATTATTTAAATAAATTTAAAATTTATTATATACTTTTATAAAAGATTTAAAAACTTTAAATTAAAAAATTATTATATAATTTTATTAATAAATTAATATAATTAACATAAATATAACACTTTATATATAAAATAATCGTAAAATAATATATTATTTTTTCTTATAATATCTTTTATTTTAAATTTAAATAACATTATAAATAAATATTTTACATTAAAGTAATTTATATAAAATATTCATTAAATAATTTATAATTAATTAAAATTAAATGTATGAAATTTAACTTAAAATTAATCGAATTATAAAAAAAACCGTTTTAACTTAATAATATTTTAAATTAAAAAAATTTTAAAATTATATAATAATTTTATATCTACTTTTTTAATATATATAATAACTTTAAAATTTATATTTTAAATTAAAAAATTAAAAACTTTAAATGTAAAATTATTATACAATTATATTATATTTTAAATAAATATTATTTAAATAAGAAATATTAATATACCTTTTAATTCTTTAACTTTTATAAGTTACTATTAAATCGTAATATTAATTTTTTAATTAATAAAATTATTATAATTTTTTTTTATTTAATTTATTTAATTCCGTTAATTTATTACTTTTTCTTCGTTTAATAACTAAAGTTTATTAAATTTTTTTAACCTTAAATTTCGTAACTTTAATTTTTATATTTACTTTATTAATTAAAACGGAATATTTATTTTATTTAAACTATTCGTATAATATTATTAATTACGGTTTATTAATTATATTATCTTAAGTATTTTTAACTCATTTATTTAATATTATAAATAGTTTTTAATAATATTAAATTATTTTAATAAATTCGATTATTAAAACGAAGTTACAATCGAGGTTTAAAAAATAATCATATTTTATAATAAAATCGTTTATATTATTTTTAAAATACTTAATAATAAAGTTCCATTTAAATTCATTTCTTTTTATTTTAAAAAAGTTATTTTCGAATAGTTTTAAGTTATTTAATTTTAATAATGGTTCATTAATTTATATAATATACGACCGGAAAACTTTTATTAAAATTTCGAAAAACTATTAATAGTTTTTTTTTAAAAATTTTTAAATCGTTAAAAAGCGTTTTTTCGGAAATATTATTATTTTTATATAATCGAAAATAATTTTTATAAATATATTTAAAGTATTTTTTTAATCAATATTATTTTTTTAAATTATTTTAAAAAACGTTTTTAATTTTTTAAAAAATAAATATAAAATATAAATAATTTAATAATTATAAGTTTATAAAGTGTTTTAAAATAACGTTTTAATTTAATATAAAATTTTCGAAAGTTTTAATACTTATTTAACGTTCCGTTCGTTATAAATTTTATTAAAATTTACTTTCGTTTATTTAACTTTATTTTTAACTTCGTTATTTTTTAAAATATTAAAAATATACATTTTTTACTTTTTCGTATTAATTAAAACCGTGAAAAAATAAAGAATTATATATTTTTCTTTTAATTTCCTTAAATTATTTAAATTATAATAAATTAATAATAAAATAAATTTAAATTTAAATTTTTTAATTAATATAATAATTTTATTATTAAATTTTTAAGTTAAGGAATTTTTAAACGTCCACGGTATTTTAACTTCGCAAACTAACTTTAATTAAGAAATATTTTTAATAATTAAAAATTATAAGGCTTTTATTAAAAATAATAAAATTATATTTTTAATTAAGTAACTTACGAATATTATAACGATTTTAAAAATTATTTTATTATATTAATTATTCGATGAAACGTTTAACGGCGTAACGGTAACCTTTATAAATTTCGTGGTTTTTTTAAAAAAAGTTAACGATTTTATTAACTTTTTATTAATTTTTATATATTTTATTATTAAAGTTATATATTTATTTTAATCGGTATAATCGTTTAATTTATATATATTTTTAAGTAATTTTAATACGTGGTTTTAAATGCTTAATATTATATTTTTTATTAATATTATTTTATATTTATTTTATAAAAAATTAAAATATATTTCGATCGTATTATATTAATAAATGTTAAAGTTATTTTTATAATTTTATCGGTTTTTTTATTATTTCGTGTGCGAGATTTTTTCTTTTTTTTTGGTTTTTTATAATAAATTATATTTTTTTTACATACGTATTTAATATTTTATTTATATTATAATAAAAATCTTATTAACATTATAATTTTACTTTTTTAATTTTATTAATTATGTTAATTTTAAACCGGTTATTTAAAAGTTAAGAAAAAAATGATTTTTATTTGCTTTTTATAACGACGGTCGAATTATTCGAAAAAATTTACCGTAATATTTTAATAATTAATTTATTTTTCGAATTTACCAACGATTTTAACGATTTAAATTTTTTAAAACGGGATATAAATGTTATAACGAAATATATTAATAATACGAAAAATAAAAAATAAATATAAAAAGATTTTATAATTAAATTTAAAATATTAATAAAATATTATAAAAATTTTATTTTTAAAAAACGGTTTAAGTTAAAATTTTTAATTAACGATAAAAGGTTAATTTTCGGTAAAATATACCGTATTTAACTTATAATTATTTTAAATTTATTTTTAAAATTTAAATTATTAAATTAAACGTTAAATATTATTAATAATTCGTTTTAATCGTAAATATTAAATTTTAAAAAGTTTAAGGAAATTATTAAATTAATTATTTTAAATTAAGTAATTTTTAATATCGAAAATTCGTTAATTTTTAATATTTTACTTTATTTTATTTTTCCCGTTTAAATAAAAATATCGTATTTATTTTTTCCTCTTTATATTAATAACATTTTAATAATAAAGTTATAATTAAATTTTAATATAAATAACTTATTTATATTATAATTTAAAAGTGTAATAATAAGTAATAAATTTTATATAATTAATAAATATAAATAAATAAACGATTTTATTATTTTTAACTTTATTATTTCTTAATTATTTAATCGATTATAAATAATTCAATACGTTAATTTTTATATTATAAAAAGTATAATTAATTAACGATATATTTTTTAAATTATAACGTATAAAACGTTTTAATAAATAATTAAAATGTTAAAAAATTATTAATTACGCGTTAATTACATGTTATTAAATTAAAGTAATTCGGTTTTTATTAATATTAAAAACAGCGGATTAATTAATTCGTTTTTTTATTAATTAATTAACGATAATCGTCACGTTACCGGTTTATTTATTTAAATATATAAATTTTTTAACGAAATAACCTACCGTTATTATATAAAGCGTTTTTAAAGTTTTAATTTAAAGTAAAATACTAGTATATAATTATTTTTTAAATATAAATCTTTACTAAAAGTTTTATTAAAATTTTATAAAATATGCGTTTTTTTAATTGAAATATATTATTATAAATTTCGTGACGATAAATTTAATAACTTTCGGGTTAAAAAGTATAAAAAGCCTTTAATTATAGAAAACTTAACGATCGAAAATTTTCTAGTTTTAAAAAAATAAAAAAGTAAAAATATACTTTAATAAATTAAAAAACGAATAAAACTTTTTTATTAATCGTTATTAAATTATATATTTTTATTTAATAAATTATAATAATTAAAATAAATAAACCGTAATTAAATATTTTATTATAAAAATAATAATTTAATCGTTTTAATTTTTAATTTATAAATTATATATTTTAAAAGTAAAACATGGTTAAATTTAAAAAATTTCGCGATTTTTTTAAAATTATTAAATAATATATTTATTTATATAAGTAATTAATAATTATTATTATTTTATTAAAACTTAATAATATATTAAAACTTATATTTTAAATTTTAACATAAAATAAATTATTTTAATTTAATTTAAATTATTAACGATATAAATTAAAAGGAAAATAATAAATATATAAAAAATTAAGTAAAAATAAAATAAAAAAATACATTTTTTAACGAAATTAAGTTAAAAATAAACTTTAAATATATAAAGTTTTTAATAATATCGTTCGAAATTATATAATTTTCTAAATAAAAAAATATATTAATTAAATTATAAAAAAATTAACTTTAATTATAATTATTATTTAAAATTATTATTTATACGTATTTATTAAATTAATTTAAAAGTTATAAAATTATAATTAAATATATTTAATAAAATTATTATATTAACTTTTAAAATTAACTTAAATTATTACGGTTTTTCGAATTTATTATTTAATTTATTATTTTTTATTTACATTTTAATTATTATATTAAATTAAAACGTAATAATTTTATATTATAAAGGTATTATTTATAAATAATAAAATTTTTAAATGCGTTTTTATAAACTTTTATAAATAAAACATTATTATAATAAATTATTAATTATTAATAAATAAAAAAGTAAAAAATATATAAAAATAATCGTATAAATATTTAAAAAAAAATATTTAATTCGAAATAAAAAATTATATTAAATTTTTACATAAAATCCATTTATAAATAATTAATTAACATAATAATATAAAGTTTATATTATGAAAAACGAAACATTTTATTATAATTTAATATTTTAAAATAATTAAATACGTACTTACCGTGTTACTTAAATACGTAAATAACTTAAATAAAAAAATAATTAAAAACGACCGATGTTATTACGTATTATTAACATTAAAATTATATATTTTATATTTAAAAAAAATTAATATAATATAATAATTATTTATTTTATATATTTATTATATTATTATTAATTAAATTATTTTAAAATAAATATAAATAAAAAAAAATATTTTTTTTATTAAATTTAACTTTTAATAATATTTAATTATTAAATGTTTTATATTTAAAAATTATTATAAAGTTTAATTAAGAATTAATTAATTACGTGTTATTTTACTTTACGTTATAATTAATATTATTATAAATTATACGATTTTTAAAGCCGATTAAGGGATAAACGAATTATTAAAAAGTAATATTAACGATTAAAAAAAATGCGATTAACGTAAATTAAAATTTTAATTATAAATTAAATATTAAAATAACGTAATAAAAAATATAAACTTAAATAAAAGAATATATAATTATATATATTTATATTTAAAGGGCGTTTATTATATGTAAATATATTTTAATAATATATAATTATTTATTAATAATAATTTCTTTATAAATAAATATTATAAAAATTCCTTAAATTAAATAAATTATCTCGTATTATATTAATATTATTTTAATTAATAAATATTTTTAGTTTTAAATTTATATAACACATTTTTAAAATAAAAAATATATATTTTATTAAGTTTATTATTATAATAATATTTTTTAACTACGTGATTATAAGTTAAATATTTTATTTTTTAATTTATTATAATATTACTTTTTATTTTAAAAATAATATTTTATTAATTTTTTTTTTATTTTATTTTAATTAATTAAGCATTTTTTTTTAACCGTAATTTAATATATTTAAAACGTTAGCGACGAATATAAATTATTTTATACTTATTATAAATATTTATAAAAAATTTCTTTTATTTTAACATTTTTTCCCGGAATTTTATTTTATTATTAATTTTAATTAATTTTAAAATATAATTAAATTACGATAAAATATTAATATTTTAAAAGTTTACCGTTTATAATTTTTTTTTTTTTTAATAAAAATTTATAAATATTATTTAATAATAATTTTTTTAAATAAATTTAAAACTTTATTAAATATTAAATATTTAATAATTATATGTATATATTAATTTTATTTTTATTACTTTTTTTTTAATTATTATTAAAGTTAACTTTTTAAAAAATGTTTTTATTAATATTTAAATTTATAATTAAACTTAATTATAATATACTTCGAGTTAAATTATAATTTTAATTTATATTATTTATTAAAACGTAATATTTTTTTTAAAAATACGGATAAATGTTTATATAATTAATATTAATATATATACATTTTATAATTTTAAAATAATAATATTAAAGTTTATTATTATTTTATTTTATTATTTTAAAATATAATATTATTTATTTTAAACTTAACTTTTTTAAAATAATAATACTTATAATATAAAAATTTATTATTTTAATAATATTTTATAAAATAATTAAATTTATTAATATAATACTTAATATAATAAAGTAGAATTTTAATATTAATAATAATCATTTTAATTATAAAAGATAAAAACTTAAAATATAAATTTATTAATTAAAAAATTATTAATTAAAAAGAATTTAATATATTTAATAAATAATTAATTATTAAAAACTTAAATATAACTATAAAATCCTTACTTATTATATATATATAAATCGATTATAATAAAAATTAAAATATTTAATTATTATATACGTGATATATTATATAATTAATATACGGAATTTTATTTTTAAATATTTTTTAAGTAATTTATAATTTTATTATTATAAAAAAAATACTAAAAATAAAATTACTTATTAAAAGTAAATTATTATTACGCGTATTAATAATTATATAATAAATAAATAATAATTTAACGATAATTAAATAATAGTTTAATAACGATTAAATAATAATTTAATAACGATTAAATAATGATTTTATAATTATTAATTAATATTTATTTCGTTTTAGTTTAACGAAATGATTAAACCGTTTAAGTTTATTCGAAATATATTATTTATATAAATAATAATATATTTTATTATAAATAAAATATTAAAAAAATAACTTATAAATTTTTTTTTTTTAATATTACATTTTATTATAAAATAATTTACGTTTATATTATAAAATAAAAACGATTTTTAATATATTCATTTTAATATTTAATATATAAAATTTAAATTAATAAATTAAAACATTAAATGTAATTTTAAACGCGTAAAATTTATATTTAATTTTTAAGTGATTTTATAATAAATATTATAAACTTATTATTTAATTAAAGTTTAATTATTATTTAATTAAAGTTTAATTATTATTCGATTAAAATTTAATTATTATTTAATTAAAGTTTAATTATTATTTAATTAATGGTTATATTATATTAATTTATTAATAAAATTTATTTTAAACTTAAATATAATTAATTAAAAACCATTAAATATTAATATTAATATTATTTTTTTAATTTTTATTAATATATATATTAAAATAAAAATTACATTTTTTTATTAACCTTAAATTACGCTTAATTACGAAAGTTTAAAACTTAAATAATTAAAAAAAATAATTATTTTTTAAATAACTTTTATAAAAAAAAATTAATATAAATATATATATAATTTTTTTAAACTTTCGCGTTTTAATTAAAAAATATTATAACGAAATATAAATATAACTTTTATATTTATTATTATTTATTTATTTTATTATTTATTTAATTTTTAATAATAATTAATTAATATTAAATATATAATCGAAATAAGTTTAAATTTTAATATTATATATAACGTTATATTTAAAAATAAATTTACCGTATATATTAATTTATTATATTTATTTTATATATTAATAATAATAAATTTAACGATATTAATGTAATTTTTATATTAAAATTAATATATATAATTTATATAAATATTTTAATTTTAATATAATTAATATAAAAAACCGATTTATTATTATTAAAAATATTTATTTCGAAAGAAAAATTAATAAATAATTTATAAGTAAAATTATTATTTAATTTTTATTTAATTTTTATTTAATCGTTGTTTAATTATTATTTAATTATTATTTAATCGTTATTTAATTATTATTTAATCGTTATTTAAACTTTATTAACTTTTTAATTAAATGTTTTTTATAAATTTATTTTTATAAAAAAATAACATAATTTTATTTTTTTTTATAAATTTAAATTAATAATTATATAATTAATAAATATTATATTAATTAATATTTAATAATTATAATTTATTAAGTAATAATATATTTTAATAAATCGTTAATAATTTAAAAAAAATTACGTAAATTAATATTTAAATACGTATAATATTAATTAAGTTATTATTAATAATAATTAATAAACGAAATTTAAATTTTATCGTTAAATAAAGTAATATATTTTATCGTTTTATATATTATATTATTTTTAATTATATTATATTATAAAAATTAATATATTAATATTAAAAATAATTATAAAATAATAACTTTAAAAAATAATTTTATTAAATTTAATATATTAAACTTAAATAAAAATAATAATATAAATAAAGAACTTATTTAATTAATTATATTTTTTATTAAATAATTTTTAATTAATTTATTATTAAATTAATTTCTTAAAAAGTAAATAAATAATTTTAACTTTTTTAATAAGTTTTTTTAAAATTTATTCGAAATAATTAAAAATATTAAAAAATATAATATTTTATTAAAAATTTTATTAAATTTATTTTTTCTTTTATTATTTAACGTAAAAAAAAACCTCGATAATTATAATTATAAAAATAAATAAAATGTTTATAATAATAATTAATATAAAAATAAAATTAACATTATAATATTACCGGAATTAATAACGATTAACCTAATTATAAAAAAACATCACTTATTTATTTCGAACGGTAAAAAAAATAAAACAAAATTTAAGTTAAATAATAATATTATCCCGTTAAATAAATATTAATTAAAATTAAAACGATAAAAATTATTACAATTTTTCCTTTTTTAAAAGTTTTATACTTAAATTTCTATTATTTTTTAAATTAAAATAAAATTTTTTTTAATAAAATAAATTAATTCGTTGATTTGATTACGTAAGAAAAACTTAAAATGCGGAAACGTTTTAATGCTTTAACGGTTTAAGGGATTTAACCCGCCGTCCATAATCGCAGTTACTTTGTAAAATCGTAAAATTGTAAAATTGAAGCATTGACGTCAAACCTTGACAGTCGCACTTTCGTTATTCAGCGACCTTAAAAATCGTGTGACGTCGCTAACTTTTAAGATTTTTCTCTTTCAACTTCGCCTTTGATATTAATTTTCACTTTCTTTTCTACCTCAACTTCAACATTGCTCAAATTACGCCAAAACCCGCAAAGCGAGGCTCGGCGGCACATGGCGACTGATCCTCGTGCTATAAATCCTTGGGCATCGCAAGAGACCTTAATATCCCTGCTCCATCTCGATCCTACGCCGATAGATAATGCGTCCGTCTACGACAAGGAGCTTCCGCCTTTACCCGAAGAGGCATCGCGATATTCGGATCCAAGTTTAAAGTCTTCATCTCCAGGTTCAACTTCTACTCTAGGTCTGAGTGGTAGTGGGCGAGGTCCAATATATTACTGTACAATCTCGACTCTTTTCACCGTAACCAATGAGATCGCAGCTTTTACTAACCACCTTTTCTAGTATCGCGAATACAGCGCTACTCATCCTATACATTTTCCTTCTTCGCCGGTCTCCATGTCGCCAATACCTCGATATTTCCTCTCGTATATCAGTCCGTTCCGTACTCCGAACCCTTCCTTCTTATGGCACGCGAGCTTTATCAGACACCCCTTACCGAACCTTTACTCGTCGGTCTCCCCGTCGTTGCCCATATTACGTCTGGTGTCGCAATACGACTGCTCCGTCGACGACAGAATCTGAAGCGTTATGGTGGGGCAACACCTGGGATTTGGGCCCTTCACCACTCAAATCCAGCATCAAATCGCAAAAGTACCGTGAGAATATGGCCCTCTCTAAACTACATCTCGATATCCGGATATGCTTTTATAGGGCTGCTCGCTTCACATGTCGGTATAAATCGAATCTTACCCTTAGTAGTAGACGGCGATAGCTCTAATATAGGGTTACAATTCGTGTCTCATGGCTTTGCTCGGCAACCGCTACCGCCATGGATCGCTTACTCTCTGCTATTGTCCATCGGGGTAGGCCATATGGTTTGGGGATGGGCTAAGTGGCTTGATCTCGCACCCCCTGCTAACTGGAAGAAAATAACTGTAGATAGGCAGATGCGGAAGAAGAGGCGGCGCGCCTGGTGGGGGGTCCAGAGTGTCACCGTCGGGCTCATGGCATTATGGGCTGCTGGCGGATTAGGGGTCGTGGCAATAGCTGGACCTGCCGAAGGCTGGCTTGCCACTGTCTATGATAATATCTATAGTGCAGTCGGACACTAGGCGGTTGTCCTCTGGCTTGTAAGTGTGTATATACTCTTGCATAGGCATGTGGCAGCATTCTGGATCGGCATCAGCGATTATCTATCTAGGTAGGACTTAAGGTATCCAACCTTTAATATATAGACATCTAACTCTGTCAATACGATTATAATCAAAAGATAAATTCATATGCTTCATTATTTTATTCGAGAACTAGAACCCCGATGACTGTGAGCACCTGTGTTCTTCCTGGCCAACTACATCTTGACTAGTTGCAATGCTGACTGTAATTACCTTGTCATTGCCCTGTAGCTACGGAAACATCGCCGGTGTTGCTGTTGCAACATAATGAAGGTTCACCACCTAGGTAACACGGCACGATCTGTGGTTAGTGTGTTTGCTTGTTGGATTTCATTTCTTGTTTCATGATCCAGTCCCGCGTACAATGGGTCAATCGAGGACTTACGCATACCTCTATTCAAAACAACGTCTCCAAGGTCCCCCGTGGCCGCATGTGAGTGCCCTCACTTTCATCCTAGCTATAATGCACCTGCATTAACCACGACCGAATACTTTCACACAAGGGTTCACAAGGGAACTATATTGATCACCTTGCACAAATCTTCGGCAGATTACATTACCGCCATTCGATCTTTATAACCTATATACAAAGCACAGCATCATTTGCATATAATAAGGTAAGACACCCTCAACACCGCACCCCGTAGCATACAGCTTTCTGCCCACAGCGCTAACCAACGCACCTACCTAGGTCCCCAAACCCCTCTACTCTACAGGGCGACCGAAGAAAATGTGCACAGACCTAATCATCCTCACGATATGCCCGCTCTGCCAGATCCCGCAGCACACGCAGCTCGTATATCGCCGCGGGTGCGACGAGGCCACGGACCTCGGCCGCGCGGCTAACGACTTTGTCCGCACCTACGGCACTTGCGCCGCGGGACTCGCGCGTGAGACGAGGACCAGAGCCGCTTGCGAGCCATGTGGCGTTTGTCGCTGGAAGGTGTGGATGCGCGGCCGGCAGCGGTTGAAGGGGGTGGATTTTTGGGAGAGAAGGGAGCGGAGAGGTGAAGGTGGCGGTGGTGGGGGGAAGGTTATGATGATGACGGGTGGGGGATGGAGGGTTATTGGGTGAGTGGTGGTGGTGGTGGTGGTTAGGTCTTGGGCTGGAAGGAGGTGGATGGGGGGAGTGGTTCACGGACATGTTGTGTTAAGATATGAGGAAGCCGAGGGCTTAATAGGGGGGATATACCCACGGACTAGGCTTACCTGTGTAAGTCTGCTTCGTTATACCATCTCTGGTATCCGGATCTGGAGCCTTATTCTGTGTCCCTTAATGAACTTATTCTCAATGGTGCTCAAATTGTTTGTTTGTATGATCCTATAATTACTGGAGGTCTACCAAGACATACATTCACACATGTCGGTCATTGAATGCTGTGTCTGCCACCATATCGGCGAGTAACCGTGCTGCGGGCACCCCTTGGAACGATCATAACTAGATAGAATCTACCTACCTACGATACCTAGGTAGGTACCTCACATTCGCTCCTATGTAAATCATAGAATTTCCGCGTCCATCGTCGCCTTCTATGGGTCTATTGAAGGACTAATGGGTGGGTATAAGGATTACTATCGGATTTTGTCATCAGATTTTATTCAGATTTTGTCAATTCCGAATTGGACTAAGATCTACAATGAGGCGTAGACTGGTTGGTAGCTATCCCTGTTCCCCTTTACTATTGGAGGAGTTAAAATCCCATCCAACAAATCAGCGTGTTAGTCTCAACGATTAACCAGGAACCCCGGTCCGCACCCTGGAGCTGCCTGGTCCAAGTGAAGACTTATATTCACATGTCCTGTCGCTCCCTAGAAACCAATATCTGAACGTATATGAAGATGGTATCAGATTTTATTTTTATCCCATTCAAGATTTTAGCAAAATCATACTCTTTTCCAACCAGGGTCGATTAGGTAGGTATGTAGGTATATATTCAGAAAGTTCAGCGACAGTTAATCGTGTGAAATTATAGATAGACGGGAACCCAACATTATTGCTCATGGACACCAGCTTCATTACCAAATACTGAAATGTGTACCTATGCTTAAAGCTACCAACTTTTCTAGCCCATTCTTCAAGTTTGCGATGCCTTCTTCAAACAAGACCCAATCTCCAACTATAGGCAAGAACCGTAGGTAGGTACCTACATAACCTTTAAATCAGCTAATAAAAGATTCAATAACTAAATCATCCTGTAGTCACTCAATCTCCAAAAAGTCATACACACAATCTCATATGCTCCAAAAATACCTCCGTTCCGATGCGATTATATCCGAGCGATGTGTTGGTCTGGTAAACTTAGGCCTGACACGTACGGGGACGAGTAGCCGTCTTGAGAATGTGAAAGATCAGATCAAGCATTTCGACCATGCGTTTTCCAAGAATAGCAGAGCGCAGCAAAATTACAAACGATAGGCAATTGTATTAGAGGAGGAGAAAAGGGGATGAGAAAGAGAGTGTGTGTGATCGGAATTGGACACTACCTAGTAGGTACCAACGGACTCTTCTATAAATTTAATAATAGTTGGGTATTTGAACCTACCTATATTAGATTAAGTTAACACTGTAGTTTTAGCCATGCGACTTTTAGAATAGAACTTTGAATATTGTAATCAATCCTCTCATAGTGGGATCTTCTTCCTTGTTGAGATCTTAACCTTGGGTCTTGTCTTCTTCAACCCCTTCTACCTCCCTCCTCCACTTTGGAGCAAACTTCCATTGAATAACGACACCTAACATCGCGATAACTTGTACAATCACGCAGACTGTAAATGCGAGACCAACACCGATGCTACTGATCATGGGCATTATGAAACTAGTACCGCCAGCGGCAAACAAGCATCGGGCGAGGTTCAAACTTGCGCTGGCCGCGGCGCTCCGATCGGAGAAAATGTCCACGAGGTAGGTCATGACCACCGATTGTGTGGAAACGGCAGTCCAACCGGTAATGAACGTGGAAACGATAGGGACAGCAATATGAACGCGATCGGGATATTGAATCGTCCAGCCGAAAAGAAGGATGGATAAGCATTGAACGGAAGAGAAGACTGGCACAAGACGAAGACGTGCCTTTTCTAGAGGAAAAGAGTCCTCGGGGTTAGTAGCGTGTTGGTCTAAGCTGTTAGACTGTTCGACATCTGAATGGGTAGAACGACTCTCATGTTGCGCTTTGACACGGCGGTAGTCGATATCGAGGACCTTGCCGGTGATGAGTGTGCCTATCATGGATCCTGCGCCGTTGGCGATGAATGTTAGGCCAATTTGGGTATCGGTAAGACCGTATCTTTCCTCGAAAAGAGAGGACATAGCGGTGATACTCATTTGCCAGACAGCGTAGTAAATGGCGAGAAAGACGATGATAGGGGATGCATGTTTGCTGATTAGGATTCGAAGAGGGCCTGTCACATCAATACGTTTTCTCTCGGCGGGCTGCGAGCTAGTCGCTGTCGGATTCCATTGGACCTTGGTGGTTTTCTGATAAATGCGCAGGGGAAAACTGGCGATTGGATTAGATGGTGTCCGACTTCCGTTAGCGACAATGGACCTCAGAGTTTCTGGGAGCAGGATGATTAGGAAGATCAGGAAGACGCCGCTGTAGATGGTCAAGAACCAGAATATGGCCCTCCAACCCAAGGACCCGGCCAGAGCACCTCCGATAACCGGGCCAACAGCTACAGGCACGAGCAGTCCAGCCTGGAATATGCCCATGAAGCCTCCACGTTCAGCACGAGTAGTAATATCGCCGATCACACCAGACCCGATCGCGATCGTACTCGCACTTCCAGTACTTTGCAGACATCTGAGCACAATTAGAGTGGCATAATTCTTTGCCTCTGCCAAACCGACGCATGCAGCAAGAAAGACCAAAAATGTGCAGCAGTAAGCGACCCGGCGACCCCTGACGTCAGAAATTGGACCCCAAAGACTAGGCGCTAACCCCTGGGAAACAAGGTACGAGGTCACAGTGAGGTTGACGAGCTCTACTGACACGTCTAGGTCATGAGCAATTGTAGGGAGAGCTGGAAAATAGATGTTCGACGCGAAACCAGAAACTATTGTTCATATTATACGTGAGAAATTGTACGGAATAATACAACTTTGGGCGGAAACACTTACAAGTTGCTGCTGTTGAAACGACTAGAATTATTAGGGCTTTCTGCCGCTTGTCGAATATGCTGTAAGGTTCTTCCGGAGCTGGTGATGACGGTGGTGACGACACTGGGGGTGTACTTTGACTTTCTTCGGGCTTTTCCGCCATGGCTGGTTTCTGTTGTGATTACTTTATAATTCGAAAGCTCCTAAAGGAGAACTGGATGAATACACATTTTATATAAAGACTTGAGTTACATGATCTCCAGACGGAGTTGACGGGGCGGAGTTGAGGTCACGGAACTGAGAAATATTAGCTAATCAAAATGGGTTCCATAATCGGGTTGAAGCTTGGATCAGTGATCTCACTGCATTTAAACGCCGAGCCCCTGTAAAATTTAGGAACTTACCTAAAGAGGCGCTAGGCACTCCAGCTATGATACGTAGGATCCTAGGTATGGATAATGGCTTCAGCGCCTTGTAACCTCCCTAAGTTTCCTATAATTACAAATTCCTCGGAAATCAATTGGCAGGATAGTAAAATACGTCCATTTCTACACAGTAACTAATATATCACGTCATATTATGTTCATTAAAACATCGTTTCTATCCAGATGCCTCCTAAATATTGCTGCGGGTCTTATGCTCTGAGCATGGCACCTCTTTGTCCCATATGTGTGTCCTAGAAGATAAAGATCATACAGAAAGCGTGATATGATATCCTTCAGTGGTCAAAGTAGCCCGTGATTAGATCATCACGCGACAGGAGTCCTAGTAGTATCGCTCGGCAGGGAGGAAAACGAAAGCTTGTTCGATATACTGCGCATGATCTTGTCGGGACTAATCGAGGCAACCAGGAACCACAACGATGGGAGGTTAACAGCTATAAGGGAAACCCCTGTTTCTAACATGGTGTAAAAGAATATAATGGTAATAATGCCTGGCAAATTAAGTCAGTTGACTGACTAGGTAGGTAGGTAGGTATTTAAGTGATGCGCATGATGATGAGAATATGTGATGAGTTGGGTACTCACGTTCTTCGTCGTGATTGATGAAATAGTCCGGCCCTCCTCTCTCGGCCTGGATATACTGTGTCATGCGGGCTCCAGATGCAAAAAGGCCTATGAATGTCAGGAAAAAGACACCTAAGACAGCGAGCTTTTTGGATAGCGTAGCGTTGAGGCGTAGGATACGAGGAATTGGAAGAGATAGGATCCAAATATCAAGAAGGAAGTCGGAAACCGCAAAGCCATAAAGGTATGGAAACGATAGGGTACAGTATTTTTCATAAGTCCCATCCCATGTCGCAGAGAAATGTGTGCCGCATTGAAAGCCGGTCAGGAACTGGAATACCACAAGCCAAATAATCACCATGATGATGGTAATGATAACGGTAATGTTAAACCAGCATCTATTTCCCCCGACATAAAAGATTCTCCGGTAAAAAAACAGGGCGCTAAGTTTAGAGCATGCCAACGAAGTTGTACCCAATACGTCCCACGCTATTTGAAGCTATAAAGGCTGAGTTAGACGTACTGGGCTTGAGATAAATGACAAAAATGTTCTCTGGGAAAAAGTACCTTTGCTGATAATTCTCCAGCTATCGCAGGTGAAAGCGCATAGCCAATGATATGGTACTGAACCACTGCTAAGTTGGTTAATATCATACAATCGAGTTTAAAAAGGTACTTAGTGATTAGGGGGAACTTGCTAATGATGGAGATAATTGCAGCTCCAGCAAAAGATATCTGAGGACAACGTTTTGTATTAGCACGGGCTTTGAGCTACAACTTCTAACTCTCCGGTAGAATGGATTTGTACCAAGCTGGCCACGGTCAGCACATCATCAGTCATAATAGGCATATGTGTCTTATTGCGAGCGTGAAACCGGAGCCCTACAGCGATACTCGACAGACTCAACATGCTACCACAGACTGCTAGCACTCCATCTTTCGATTCACTGGACATGTTGAAGATGGATTTCTGTAGGAACAAAATTTTCAATTGTAAGTACTAGGTATAGGAAGCAGACATAGGCTCTGCAAATTTTGGACATAGCATCTTCGGAAGGATATCACACCATATAAGTATCTGGCATTAGGCTGTAGACATGCTGGAATTTCCATGGTGCCTAGGTAGGTACCTAGGTAGGTTGCCGATGGGTATGTGGCCGAATGATAGATTGCTTTGCTCAGATCATATTCCGATACTCTCAGGATTGGGGAAATACAACGAAATAGGTAGAACCTAGCCTGCAGATATGTTGTCGGGTTCATGCTCGGTAATTGGGTAGCATAAAAGGGTTATGCAGCTGCAATTCCTAATCACTTATAACTACTAACAACCAACAACCAACAACTATACCACCACCTCCTTGCACTCTTCTTTTCCACTTGCGCACAATTAGGTAGGTTACCTAGGTACCTATGAAGTGGGTACCTATCTGGACGACAAAGTCAATCATAAATGTGAATATGGATAGGGGTATTCACCGATGACAAGGATGATACGATGGCCCTGTAGTGTAACCAACAAGAAAACACTTCCAATCGCCGTATGGTATGGTACATACCTGGGCACCTACCTACATGTAGGAAAGTTGCAGTTAATTTACATTCCTCAAAGGGTATCCATACCTAGGTACCTAGGTAGATTGAACTCACAAACGGCTCAGTAACCTTGCCCCAGAGGGTGAAAAGAAGCGTAAAAGTACAATACCTCTTATCGGTTAACTGATGGCGTAGGTTTACATAAGCCGTGCTTTGTCAAGTCTAGGTCATATAAATAGGATCTTTCCTCACTCTTACATTTGGAAATGTTGATTTCTATCAATCAGTGTTGAAACAACATCTCAATTATACCTACCTATACTAGTACATCGTTTGAATACTCTTATTTCTGCGTGCTTTACTTCCAAAGCCTGACGATGGCGAAAATTCCCACGTCAGAAGGACAAATCCCTTTTCAAATTCCTGGGGAAAATAATATTTCTTGTTCGACCTATTACAAGGTTTTCGGCGATCTTGCGCGGGACGCCCCGGCTGTAGTAATCCTTCATGGCGGCCCTGGTGGTGGGCATGAATACTTGCTCTCTTTCGCAGAACTTTGGCCTCGCTACGGTCTCCCGGTAGTTTTGTACGACCAGATCGGATGCGGTGCTTCAACCCATCTTCCTCAAATGGAAGGTAACAAAGGTTTTTGGCAAGAGTCTCTATTTGTCGCTGAATTGGATAACCTCCTCGACCATCTGAAACTTCGTGAAGGCCCTGGATTCCACTTGCTAGGCCAAAGTTGGGGAGGGATTCTGGGAGTTGCCTTCGCTGCCAGCCGACCTCGCGGTTTGCGGAGACTGGTATTGGCCAGTGCACTGGCCAGCATGGAGCTTTCTGTGCAGAGCATCCAACTCTGCAGAAGCGAGCTTCCAATGAATTCACAGAGAGTGCTAGATAGATGCGAACAGGAGGCTGATTACGAGAGCCAGGCTTATAAAGAAGCTCTGACTGTCTTTCATAAGATGTTCGTGTGTCGAGCAGAGCCAGTGCCGGCGGAATTAATGCTTGCATTCCAACATCTTAGCGATGATCGGACAGTTTATGGCACCATGTAAGCTGATGACTATTTATTATATGTTCTTCTTTTCTCGTTCTCCTCCCCTTACCCCTATTTATCCATGTAATCTGAGAGAGAAACTCGAGTGTTCACACTATTCTCGGTTTCGACTTGGTTCTTCGACTACACATACTTATATCCTATGGTCGTATAGGTACGGACCCTCTGTTTTCAAATGTACGGGCTCACTACGCAGCTGGTCGAGCATACCATGCCTCCCACAGATCACGGCCCCTACTTTAGTCTATAACGGAGAGTATGATACGTCGCGCGATATATCGCAGGAGCCGTTTTTTGATCACATTCCACGTGTTCGCTGGATCACATTCCAAGGAGGAAGTCATATGTGTCATCTTGATGCTGGTGGCCTCGGGGAACGGGTTTTGAAGGTGGTGGGTGAATTTCTGATGCAGCACAAGGCGGTTGCATTACAGCCCTGATATCATGTTATCTTCAAGTCTATCAAATGTTTTGGATATGTAGGTACCTAGCATATTGGGTACCTAGGTAGGTAGAAATTTTATTGAATCGTATTAGTATAACTGAATTGACCCTAACAGGTACCTAGAGGTACGTAGGTGGGTACGTAGCGACTTATATGATATGCTACTCACGTAGGTACGTATTGAATATATGAATGTGAGAATGTATCAAGTCAGAATATATTGAGCGTTTTGAAGGGTACGGGTAAACAGTTTTAATGTGGTAATTACCTCCTAGACGACAGTTTTGTTAGTTCAAAAAATGGCGCAGTGATTGAGTTGTTGGTGTGCTATGCGGGAAGGAAAATCGCCCACCCACATTCTATACTAGGTGGAGGTGCGTGGGTACCGGGTAGGTACTAGGTAGGTACCTAGTAGGTACCTGAGCAATCAATATTTCAAACCAACCGTGGCGGCCTTGAAATTATGCATATATATACCTGTATTTAATCGATAATTTACCCCAACCGTTATAAGATACTCAAAATTCCCTATGCCAACTTAGGAGGTGTAATATCAGGTGTAAATATTAATAATGATTGGTACTTAATACCTGCCGCCGGATCCGATAAATAAGACTTCTTTCATATGTTATGCCTACCTCAATATCTCTAGATAAAATGAAATTGACATCTGCCATTACTTCGATAAGTTTGGAAGATGTTTCTTTGCATTCTAATAACATCAAGTATAGAGTTATAGCTTTAGTAAATTCTGACGTATTAGGTGGCATAATACTAGAGGAAGAAAAGGTTTTGATTTATGAATAGGTAGGTACCTAGTAGGTAGGTAACAGGTGGGTATGTGAAGGACTACTACCTTCAATACATTTCCCTACCTACCTACCTACTTACCTGGGTAGGTACCTAGATACCTAGGTAAACTTTTTATAGGCATACGGATTACTCTAGAGGTTTATTTAATCAACGGTTCTCATACGGGAATTCAATCTTCAAAATTCGCGCCTACAGAAAAGGGGGGAGGTTCACGAGTCCTCACCGTTCTGTCGTAATAACTGCATTATACATCTCACTTTACGGAGGCATATTGGAAATCATATTTGTCGCACAACGTTAAGTTATCATTCACTGCCAACTTGCAGGTAAGCTCTTCCAACTATGTAAGGTGTTCAAATCCTATGCCTGGGTGATATTGGAAACGGAAGCCCGCAAGACGAAGGACCGGCTCGCCAGTGACTTATCTCTACTCCTAGACGGTACATGCTTTGGTATAGATACCGCTGACAAACTTTATGATTGACCCAGTTGATTCAAGCCTTGATGACACATCTCGGCCTCACCTCGTCTCGCGAGTTCAAAGTTCCATGTGCTACAGGTTCTATCCGTTTCCCTGTTAGTATGAATGTCTACCATTGTTATAGACGATTTCTTGCAAATTTCTCACCAGCAGGGGTACATCCTTCAGCCGCATCGATTTCTATCATCTCCCTGTCTTATCAAGGTTAGAAATTTTGCTTCCTTCTTCGGCTTCTTCGACTTACCGGGGATTGGCGTAGCAAGCCCGATGACGATAAACGCCAAAACAAGAAAAGCTGAGAACGATACGCAATGCATTTTGACTCGTGTACGAAGAAGTTTTTGATCGGGGTTAACTAATAGTAAATCGAAATACAGTATTGGTGCTGAATCTGGTATTTTAATAGAGATTCGAAAGCTCTGTTTGAAAAATAGGTTAGAAACTGGAAACCTTGGAACATAAGGAAAGAATAGGCCTTTTAAGCTGAACTTTCTATCGTAGGTAATAGGGTTGGTAGGACGTAATACTTTCCAGGTTGTTAGATATGCCTAGGTAACCAACTGACATCGTGCGCTTAGGTGATCTCTATCAAATATTCAGTCTTGCCGTTCCATTAACAAATCTATCAACTAGGTAGGTACCTATTTATTGCGGTTGGTGATTCGGGGGCCGTATCCGGGGCATATATATCCCCTGAACTAGCGGTTCTCAGGGATTAAGGAGCGGAAACACAGCTTCCTGCATACCTTGGTACATACGCACTGTCTGTCGAGTACCTACCTAGGTATGGACCCTGTGAGCTAAAGTTGGATATGTAATGGTCCCTTGTGAGAGGGATATGATCTTTTGTATATTTTATCTCGTACCAGCTGCACCAGTAAAGCTGTGACGCAGAAGTAGCACTCCTTCCCGGTAATTATCGAACTGCTGTATCGGGGGGTCGGGTGTAGTTTCCGTTCTTGTCATGGGGTGTATTCTACCTACTTCATGAGATAATGCGACCCTACTATAATTGACTAAAAGCGCCTACGAAGGGGCCTCTTCCGCCACCAGAACGCCTCAAGGCTACATATTTGACCTATGTAGTGGACCTTGTGACGCTTGATTAGTTGCTAACATACATATTCAAAATGCAGAAGGAAGCCAACAGTCTCAGATTAACTAGGTAGGTAAAGTGAAAGTGTTAATTCCTGATGTGATTCATGATATTCAATCCCGCCCATCTACTACAGCCTGCTCCTTTTCTCGAAGGTACTATTAGGGTGTGTTTTACTCTACATTCGCTACCTCATGTCTATTATTATCTGTATTAGATGACCAGGAAATGGGCTTTTAACCCCCGAAGTCCTTAATTACTACTATGGTACTTATCAAGATAAAAAACCAAGCTCTCAATACTACTGGATTATAGCGAAATTCTAAATCTAGTTCTCCATAAAATTCATCATGTCACATGAAAACGAAAAGTTCCTACTTCACGAAGACCATAGTAGGCCGAGCGATATGGTTTTTGACCAGCATCTGCGGGATCATAAGGCGTGCTGCGCGTCGGAAAATGGATGTCGATCCTCGGAACACCACCTTCGCATTCCGACCTTTCTTTTGTCGCCTACGTATATCCTCATTTTGCACATTTTCTGCTTCCTACTTGGGATATCCCTTGTTTTGAAAACCATTGGAGGAGTTACTGGTATGTTAAAACTTCACAAATCCAAACAAAATGACTAGAACAAAGAACTGGTGGGCCGGGAACTCTTTCTAATGCCCTCACAGATGTCAGTAGCTACTACTCGGACTGGGTCCCTATCTCCCATGAGCTGCTACGTGAAGAGGCATTGGACACGCCAGAGACCAAATTCACAGGATTGCCAAATGATGTTAACACGAAAGCCTGGGATGATCTCATAACGCGTGAGTATTCTCTTCAAATTATTGGGGGATCTAAATACTGAATGAATAGCAACCTTTTTCTCCGCTTCAGAAGAAGATCTGCAAATGACCGGTGAATCGATCGATGACTCAGTGCTCCTAGCTGATGGAGGCTATCTAGCAGGACTTGGTGTTTACCATAATATACACTGCTTAAGACGTTTACGGCTTTTCTTGCACAGTAATTATTATTATGGAAACCTCTCGGAGACTAATATGGAATATTTGCGTGGGCATTTGGGTAAGAACGCTCCGTATATACATTTCTGGGAGCCATTGAAGGAACTCCTCGTTAAAAGTTGATGTCGCTTATCAAGATCCTTCTAGGTCACTGTATTGAATCTCTCCGCCGCAGCATAATGTGTAATGCGGACACCAGTATATACACTTTTACTTGGACGGGTGCTGAATTGGTTCGACCAGGTGTATGGAGGCCAAGTCCAAAATCGAATCAGGACAGGAAATGTGTCATATGGGAACCACTAGAGAACTGGGTTACGGAGAGACGGGTTCCACTCAATCCAATATTGTTGAAGCCTAGTGGAGAAGAGGAAGAGATTTTGATGATTTGATAACAAAGAGCGAGGTGATGCTTGAAGGATTTCCTGGATGGCTATCTTCAAACTGAATAGCAGTTAGAGTTGACTAACAGCAGCTAGGTTAGGCTATTTCGAATATTTACTACCGACCCTGTTCCTTGACACCAAGTGCATGTGGGTCCATTTTGGCGATGCCTCTTCCTAGTGCGTGATAAGGTACTACCTAGGTAGGTAATAGGTAACAATCTTTCCACTGGAACTTAGAGGGCAACTGCTATACATTAGGGGCTAAGTTACTGGAGAAAGACCTGCGCACGGTCTTTTAAACTTCAACCATATGTGCTTAACCGCCATGAGTACAGCTTGTTACTGTATAGATCATTGTTCCGAATTCATCAACACTCTCTAGCCATATATCCACTCGGTTGCGCCTCTCAAGACGGGCGGGCTCATCCAGATCTGCTGGCATCGGCCAGAGTTCATCGATACGAAGGCCTTCCTCTAACCAATCTGTTAGATATATGTTGTAGGCTGTTTCCCACCCTTGTCGTGTCTGGGATGCCCATAAATGCTTGCTTATAGGGGCGGGTAAGCCTTGAAGCTCTGTGCCGAGAAACGTTTGAAGGCCGTCTTGAGAAGAAAGGACGCTGTCGAAGAGATACATCGCAAACAGGGTTCGTCGCTTTGCCTCGGCGACAATCCAGGCCTCCCATTTGGGACGAGCATGTCGTTGTTCCGCTATGCACATAAGTCCTCCTCGGCTGCTTGAGCATGCGAGCTGTTGGAGGTTCATCATTGCTTGTCGAAAGGATATACTAGATATCTGGCTGAGCCTAAAAAATAAGACCATAGAGTAAATTAAATAAGCTTGGAAGGCTGCAAGCTGAGTAACATTATCGTATTCCATATAATGGTCAAAGAGATTACTCATCTCCCGTCCCAATACGTCCGCAGCAACTCCCTCGCTTCCCGGCAAGGGGTTTTCACAGATGCGAATTAGACTCAAGCAAGTTGAAAGCGGCAGACTCGCGGATGCGCTCATCACCTGCGAAGCATGTATAAATGGCGGAACCCCGCGACCGCGGATCGCGACAGCAACATACGACTTAAGGATCCTATAGATAAACGATGTTATGTTAGGCGGGTACTGTTTAATCTTTTGACCGGAGACAGGGATATAAGCATGTAGCCAGCGATTGCTAATATCGTCAACGTTGATAGGGCTAAAGAGTTCTAAGCTTGAAAAATCAAGTGTGTCTGATTTCGTAGGTGGAAGAATTGGGATTTCCGGCCCTGGCTCCTTTGCCTTTGGAAGATAGTTCCCCGCGAATGTTTCGAAGGAAGAATTAATTGGGCTGGCATCACCTATAACTAGCGTTGATTCAGTTGTCGCACTGCGAGCATCTGCAGCAGCGGGGATTTCGCACTCGGGACTTGGAAGTAAGTCCCCGGGTGCGGAAAGAGTATTTCCGCCCGTGCTATCTGTAGAGGCGGTGGGCAGCAGAAGGTGAGGGTAAGAGCATGATAGGCCTCGAGAGGCGCATCGAGTGCAACATCCTACTTTGCGATCGCACTTCGCCTTCGCAGTTGAGCAGCTATTGCAAGCCTTTTGGCGCGAAGTAGAATACCTCGCAGCCTTCATGATGGCATCGAAGAGTATGCATTGATCGGTCGTTAGTCGGTATTTACGTGGGGGTGTTCAGTCTTGTTGAAGCGTGTTGAATATAAAATGCGACTGGAGAGTGAGAGTCCAATTGAAGAGATGGTAGGTACCTACTAGGTACTAGGTGGTATCTACCTAGTAGGTACCTAGTTATGTCAGCGATACAGAATATAACCAGATTTATTGGAATATCCGCCCCGCTAAATGATTTTCTCTCAAGGTGCACGATTATAGGGAACTTGTGGGATACTAGGCGCTAATTTTCTAGGGACTTTAGCGCATCATTATCTTCACTTGGACTAGGGCGCTAGGCTGCTAGGAAGAACTAGAATTCGACGGGGCTGCGGGGTTGACCTTCAGGGGGCTAACTAATACCAGGTAATCAAAAACCGTCCACGAGAATGATGTGCTAGAACCCCTATAACTTCAACCCCTAGTAGTCCCTAATCTCCCTAGTTTACAAGGAATTAGCGGGAAATCACAGTATCGATAGAGTGCGTCCATGGATATATGTAGGTACTAAGTATTCCTTGACGATACCCGAGTACCTTTGGACTTATCTATTTCTATTCAAATTTCTTGATCAGATCGCTGATTTCAACAGCTTCAACTTTCAAATACCTAAAGTCCACCATCGGAACCCCACCAAGAATCCAAATATGGGCGCGCTCTTCGGTCCACTACGTCGCCCCTGTGAAACCCCGCGATTGAAGCAATTCGCGATTGCGACAAGGTTATAGACATACTACAAGACGCCACTCCTAAGTTTCGTTCAATAGCAAATCTGAAAGATTTCCGTCCTCTTTAATGTCTATGGTACATTAATAGACTATGAAAATGGTCTGCCATCAACCCAATTAGCAACGGGAAACTCCCGACATGCCCTATTCTCAGCTCTTGACTATTATACACTTATGGGTGGTAAAAGCTAGGGTTGGCGCCGCTGACGACGGAGGAGTTATAAGCCTTCGGCAACTCCGTATTAAGCTAGCCAGCATTCCCAGATACTGTCGCTGCATTACGTCGATTAGTAATCCATTATAAATAGGCGGTATCGTCGAATATTGATCACGCTTCCTTTGGTCTTACTAATTCCGGTCTTCTACAAGGATTCGGCTCAGAACGTCGGCTTGTACAAGCTAAATCCCTAAAACTTCGAACGTATGCTCAAATATGTCAAATAGAAGTTCCACAGGCAGCACGGAGTTAGTCTCATGATCACCCCGCGCGGGCGATGGGAATTACCTGACGCAATCATGGGAAAAAGGATGCAGGAGATATATGACTGGAAGTTCAAGACACGGCCGACACACTCGAAGCTGAACTAGGCGCTTCCTCGATAAATAGGAATAGTCTTGAAGGTATATGGTTTGTCTTGCGGATCCAAAGCCTTCTCCTCGACATTCTCTTGCATAAGGTATAGCAAGGCGCATTGTCACTAACTAGATAGGAGTCCACTACCTAATCTAACCCCTATGCCTGCATGATTTTCTCGAACATCTTTACACGACTTGTCCAGCTCCTACATCTCTTTCCGAAGATATACATCGGGATTGCGCAGATGCAGATGAAGACGTGCACACCCCCGATTATACAAAATACCTCCTTTGGGCCCTGGCTACTAATCCAATCGGATATAAAGTAGTTCATGCCGAACGAATAGATATTCCTCAGATTGATCGCCGCAAATGCCTCTGGAGCTTTGTCACGATGGCAGTCTGTCAAATAACCATAGACAGCAATGGTCATGAACCCCACACTGAAATACTGCAATCCATAGAATATCACGGGCGCAATCCAGGGGTCTTGCTCTTGTAACGACCATCCAAACCCGAAGAAAGATAGGCCCCCAAGAATCAGAGTAATGATGATGAGGACGAGTCTGAACTCGGGCTCATATATACCTCCGTTTCTCCTCGACATCGCCTTAATGATCCAGTCTGCGATAGGCCCAGATATAAAAGCTCCCACGATTGCGCCGATAAGTGAAGCGATCGAAACAAGCCCGACTCCAGAAACGCTAAAGTTGTACGGGGGAGCTGTGAATAGCTGAGCCAATACGGAGCCCACCACCACCAGCCAAGAGGTCGTAAGTCCGTACGCGAAAAATGAGAATAGGACTTGCGGGAATATGAGCATCATCAATGGTCTGGTGAGAACTTTCCAGAACGGATCATCCGATACTCTTCCGTGGAATATTTTCAAATCATGCCAGTAACTATGCTTCTTTTCCGACCACGCAATATCGGCCACAGCACTTTCTATAACTTCAATTTGAATCTCAACGTTCTCAGCCCTGGGCGATTCGCTGTCGGACTTCGTCTTCGGGTTGTTGTCCTTGGCTAGCTCTTCTTTGTTGCTCGGCCCTAACCCGAGATCCGTATTCAAAGAATCGTCCCTTCTATATGCGGTCTCGGGACAGAAAAGGAATAGAACGATTATCCATACTCCGAACATGATTGCGCATATGCCATAGGTCCAGTTCCAGCCCAGGTTTTGGATGATGTAACCGGAGATAATCGTACCGCCCCCAACTCCAATTGAAAGACAGAGGCCCCAGGCTGCGAGCCGGACTCCGCGTTGGTGTACAAAATAAATGTCCGCTATCGTCGTGGTTACCAAACTAGAATGTGTCAGATGCGGTCTATCGACATATTCGAAAAGAAACATTGATGCCTACACTTCAAACGGGGACATGCCTATACACCCCACAAGCCGGAAGCCAAGCAAACTATTGAAAGTATGCGAGTAGTATCCTCCAATACTGCTGATGAATAGTAGCAGGTTACCGAGGAGAAAGACGGGCCTACGGCCCCAGACAACAGCCATGGAATTGGTGAAGAAACATGACAGTCCAATCATGAGGATACCATATCCAAGATCACCATTGAGCTTGTTATACGAGATTCCGAACTGGGAGGTCATTTCGACGAAACCTGGAGTGATCATTGGCCCCTAATAATTGCGATACGCGATTAGCTTAGTGGAACGGGACGTTGTACCAATCTGTTCAATTGAGATTCTCTCGCCAAACACTGGTGTAGCAGGTATCAACGTCAGAAAGAGACTTACCCAAGCGCCCACGACAGCCGTATCAATACATATGAAGAATAGCATGAGATCTTTCTTCCATAGAGGCCAATTTAATGGGTCATTTGGACTGTTGCTAGGTTGCGGTACCAACACGACATCCGAGTCTTTGCCCTTTCCGTGGCGCAGGGCCGAGGCGAGCTCGCCATGACGGCGATAGTTATCAGAACCGACGACATCTGTCAGAAGAGCTGTGCCAGGCACATGAGAAAGATGCCTGTCCTCGAGAACCCCGAGTCCCATGATGATGGAGTCCTTTTTGATTCCGTAGGAGTTCGATACTGCAGAAGATTAGCACCTACCAGGCAAATCCTTCGTAAGGGGCGGCTAATACGACTTATAGCCACGACGCAGCAAGGATATCTCCAACTCTTCATAATAACCCCCCTATACTATTGGGGTACGCTTAATTTGATCAACACGGGAGATGGTAGGTTCTTACCATCCATCTTGCAGTCGATTCTCATCGATTGCGGGGAACCTTGTTCAAACCTACCTCCTAGTCCTTGAAGGCATCGCGGCACTGGAGTATCTTCAGCTGAATGAGGTATGAGTGTTAACCAATGCAGTATTCGAAGAGGGGAACCAGGGTCCCATTGACCAAACCCGAGGTCTCTGGCGTTTCCAAACTTGTCTACCCCCCATGCAGCAAGACATGGTCGTGTATCCTAAATTCGGCAGAGATTCATCGTCGCAGTCCTGTTGTGTAGCATTAATTGGCGACCTCCATGACCACGGTGATTCTAGGCGTTCCCGGGTTATTCCACTTATAGTATATGCTCCCTAATCAGCGAGCCTTAATCCGATGCAAATATTATATACTAAATAGATAGTAGGTAGGTATGCACACAGGATTGACCCCCCCAAATTAATTGTGGCGTTGCGATCTTCAATTTTAGCTCGGTATTATCGCCCAACGTACCTACTGCAAAGTCAGTCGACAATATTAATCGATCGTCGATCGGAAAACCCCAAATGCAGGTCCGTGAAATGAAACGGAAGGATTGGAGCTCATAGTTTTAGGCGATGCGATGCATACCTCCTACAATTTTAGAAGATGACTGCGATTGACTACCTAAGGTATATCAACAGTCGGGTTCGGATTCTATCGACCTGCGAGAGGATTGCGTGTGGTAGAGACGTGCCATACTTATGAATATTAAGACGCGGTTACCACGTGAATGAAGGAGGTATATAGGAAACAATCGTCGTAGACAGACTATGAATTTTCCAAAATGAGGTCCTGCTCAAAAACGCCCTTAATAATATCCAACATATACAGGTAGAAAACGATGGGCTTCTTCTCGCCAGTTAAATTGTACTCCTAGTTACTCCTAATTGACTGCGTCGAAGTTTCAAATTGGAAGATTCCTAGGTAGGTACCGAATTATTCAAGTTCCCAACTAACTAGGCGCCACTTGGAAGAAGTATGATGGCGGATCTGAGGACCCCAGACCAGCAGTGGTACCACGAGAGCCATCAAGCCACCGAAAATACCCCCCAGTGTACCAAAAGCCTAAAGAAGTCATTAGCCATCGGAGCTCTAAAGGTATCTTTGACTGCACAATTACCTTGGAATATCCCATGTTATCAACCCAGGGCACCACTCCGTGGACTAACCCGAATGCGACAATGTTTTTAATACCATTGATCATCTCCAAGCATTCAGCTGAGACAGGGAAATAGCAATCACAGACATATGTCATAGTTATGCTCGCAGATCCCGTCAAGCCAACACTCATAAGGCCGTATGCCGTAAAAATGACCGGCCAACTCATCTGTTGCTCCACAGAAAAGCCGAAGAGCACTATTCCGGTGAATACTATAATTGTAGGGACGATAAAGAGAAAAAGACGTGTTTCGGGAACAAAGACACCATTGTTGCGCTTGGCACAGTACGCCGCCCATCTGTCTATGCAGACACCGCCAATAATCGCTCCAAAGGCTTGTCCAACTAGGGGTAAAAGTTAGCGTTTGACTAGGTACCTATGCCTGATGGCTTCATAAAGAAATGTGGGCAACATGATAAAGACAGGAGGCGACGACTTGACATACTCATTCCAGGGATATTTATCAAACCCACTGCGCCGACGGAGAAGTTATAAGGCGGGGGAATGAGAATGGTCGAGCTGACAGCGTTTACCATGACAGTCGGTGCAAGTGCTAAAGAGTCTTCACCAAGTTAGCATTATTTCTTCAGTAGAGATAAAAGGGCAATTACACGCAAGAGCTGCAAAGAAGCATGCCGGGTAAGCCAATAGAGGTATGGGACGAAGTAGCAAGCTCAAGTACGACGCATCTGAAGCGACTCCAGACCAAGGGTTGAGAGACTGGAGATAAGTCTTGCGATTATACGTGGAGCTCGGCTCATCTGACGACGGGCTTCTGTTTCCGACCTCCAGATGCTCAAATTGATCTCCTTGAACCTTTTCACTAGGGCTTTCAGAGATTGCACTTGAATCCGATCTCTCGACGATACTTGGCGACCTTCTGAACCTCGTCTCGGGGGCAAAGAATATTATCAACAATAAGTTTACACCTAGAAGAATGGCACTTAGCCATTTCCCCCATGCCCAACCCTTGTCTGTTGAAGTGGTTAGTTTTTGATTTTCGCATCTGAACACACCCCTGCCAAGAAAGTCGAGTGTGGTTATACGTACACTCAATTAGGTAGCCGCCACATAATGGCCCTAAACTACTGCCAAATGCGATGAAGATAATATACCAGGACATCTTTGACCCTCTTTCGTGCAAAAAGTAGATATCCTAGGCAATAAAAGATCAGTGATCTAGAACCCGAAACCCCTAGGCGACCTGCTTTTTAGAGGGGGGCATTTACATTGATAATTGCAGCACCTAGAGCTTCCGAGGCTCCTCCGCCAAACCCGCCGAAGATACATCCCCCCAGCAGACTCCCAAAATCAGGAGAAGCAGCAGCCCAGATTGCCCCAACAAAGGCAATTGTACAGGATACGATAAACACTGGACGTTTCCCGAGATATATCGCCGTAGGGACCCAGATGAAATTCTGGTCGGAGATAAGCTCAATGGTCGTATTAAGGCCGAAGGATAGGGGGAACTCACAGATATGCCCTGAGTAAGAACTATCCAAGAAAGAAGACCGGAAGCATCATCAAGAGATACGTGGAGGTCTTCGGAGATAGGTAAGAAGCTATCCGAAAGTACAGTCCCACTAAAGTTGTTCAGGCACGAGAAGAGGCAGATAGTCAGAAAGACGACATGTTTGCGCCATTTTGGCCACCTCAACGGGTCATTGGGATCTGAGGATGGCTGTGGGAATAGGACAGTGTCACTGCCCTGTATATGCTGCTGGGAGAGATTTCCTGGGATTCAAGTCAGATTTGGAAAGGTCACGTTCACGCAATAACGTACCGTTATACAGTTGAACTGTGCCTTCGCTTGGATCCAGCTCCCTGAGCGACTTGAGTTGCATCCTACTGACGTGAAGATGTTAGAATGATGATGAAACTAGACTTTAGAAAACTATGAGAATGCAGTCCTGGATTAGGACGAGAAAGAAGCAGGCTCACTAGAAGATAATAAAGGGCGATTGGCCGTCAGGTAAGTATTCTTGGTCGGAACATAATACACGGTCATCCGTAAAATCCTAGTTCCAAACCGCGAACTCTTTCGCCAGATCTACAGCAAGGATATTGCGTAAGCTTACATGTACGATAATTACACAGATAGATATTATCTTCCAACATCGTTCACCTTCTCTTCGTTTGTCCGAATCGAGATACATTCACATTCCGGACCCCCACCGGCCTCCACCGGCCCGGTGTGGAGCCGACGATAACGCAGGGAAGGGATGAACATTGAAGGATCCATTTCGTGGATAACGAACTGCAGACACCCGAAAAGGTCTTGGCAATGGTACTACTACAGTAGGTACCGAGGATGCTACACACCTACGCGTATCCTGCTCGGCACCTGCCCTATCTATCTCCATAGAACAGTCACAAATCTAACTTTAACCATTTTAGCCATTCCCCGCAATACGCTAAATTGGTTGTTCCACAGGTTACACGTCTTTCGATCTCTCTAACTATATACAGGTAGTAGGCTAAACCCTTATTATTCTTCTGTTTCTAAATCCCGATTTATACTAATGTGGCCTTATGATTGGCTATTCACTAACCTAAGTGTAGGTACATAGGTACCTACTTACCTAGTCTAACATTACTAGGTACGACGTACTACCTGGTGGTACAGTACACGTACTTTAATGCTTTCGTGAGGCACAAACACCTAGGATCCCTTCCTAGGGTCTTTTGAACAAGCCCCTTTGAACTTTAACAACTAACATTCAAAGACCCGTGACCATTTTCTATCTAGTCTCCAATCAACACCATGAAATTACTATTCTTTGTGTGCAACTCCCCGGATCTTCCGACTCAGTCTTATGGACAAACGCTTGGTGTGACAGTGTAACAGTGAGACAGCGTCGAGATTCGCGCAGACTTCATTTCTGACATCAGACCATACACCTTGTATCCTGTATCCAGAATCTTACCAACCGATGTTAACTGGATCGTTATTCGCCGGGCGGTGAGGTGAAAATGGCGTTCTGCACGTATTGCGGCAAGAATTTCCAACGCAACGAGCATTTGGAACGTCATTTGGTAACTCGTGAGTGAGCTTCTGTACTAGGTAGGACAATGACACATCGAACTCGACATCTAACATTTTCGCAGACACCAATATCAAACGCTTTAAGTGTTCAATATGCCATATCTCATTTTCTCGGGGGTTCGTTAGCCTTATATCTATTTCTTAATAACAGCATAATGATTGCTAAATTGCTAATTATTTCTACCTACCTAGTGATGTGCTTCAAAAGCACCTAGCAATCCATGGGGATGTTGATAACGACTCTCCTCAAGGCGTTGCTAGGGTGAGGGCCCGGACTCAGACAGCATGCCGCAATTGCGCTAAGATGAAGGCTAAATGTGATTCAAATTCGCCATGCAACAGATGCCGGTCAAAGAAATTGACCTGTGATCGCCAATCAAAGAGGACACGAGTAACCACTGTCTCGGACCAGTCTCAGCACGCACGCATTGACGGCGATAGCAACTCTCCGGAACTTACAAGCAGCCGCGAAAACGATGATATCAATGAGCCGGCGACGCACAATCAACACACTCATAGCGTGGACCATGTCGAAGTACGATTTGAAGCCGATTCACAACCACAGAAGGAATTGGGCATGTTCATTAACAATCGTTCTTTTATGGATTGCGCGACCGGCCCGGCATCTGGTCAAGAGAGCTTAATAGCGTCTGGGGCTGGTCTGGTTCCAAATATTCCGACTCTAGTAGAGTGGCCAGCCACAGATGCTTGCCAGCAAATTGACACTCCAAATGTTACTAGTCACTATGCCCCTGATAATTCTACAAGTGATGTAACGGCTAGTATACCAGATTTCGTGAGAGAACAAAACGACTCGTCTAATGCCAATTTGCAAGTCTCGCCTCAAAACAGTCATGACAGTCCATGGGACCCGAATATTCGGCCGTTAGCCGAGGCCTTGGAGCACCCAGCTGTTCTAGAAGGTCGAGACTACTGGTCTTCCTTTCGGTGCAATCCCAAGAAAGACCCAATTGCTTGTCCTAGGACTGCTGGTATCTTCCTCGAAAGCCTCAGCCAAATGCCAAAGTACGATAGGCTTTGGAGTTGGTTCGACCTCGATTTCTCGGGTCCGACCTTCACGGACAAGATAATCAGCATGCCACTACTAGAAAACACGCGAGACACGTTATCGGCTATCTCACAATCATTCCTCCAAAAAGCACTCGAGGTTCACAAGTTAGATCCTGCAGCGGCCTCTGTTGACGCAGCATCTCCAAGTAGTGACTTCTCACGTGGCTTTCTCGTTTTACCGCCTGCTGCGACCCTGGAATATTTTCTCGGGGAATACATGCGCCTCTTCGAACCCTTCTATAAGCTTATCCCCGGTGGGATTTTGGATGCAAACTTTCTATTGGGAGGGAGTAATAACCGTGCAGGCACGTTGTTAATATTACTTATGATTGCTCAAGCGGCTAGTTCAGACCCTACGACCGAGGGCCGTCGTCTTTCGGCGGGGTTGACAGAAGTTTGTAGGATATCACTGTTTGATCTGATAGAGAAAGACGTCTCTACATGTCACCACTCGTTCCCTGTGCATTCAGCTTTGTTATTCATTAATCAAGCTGTTTGGAGCGGCGATAAATGGTTGATGGATATTGGCTCTGGTCAACGAGGCATCTACGTCGCGGTATGATTTCGTGCGAAGATACTTTCAAATTGTGAAATGGCTCAATCTAATTGCTAATGGTTATAGATGGTTCGAAACGGTGGCCTTTTCGATATTAGGGACAACTATCCGGATCCTGATGGCGATTGGGGACTAACTAGAACTCGATGGTTAGAGCGTGAAAGGATTATTAGGTGTGTCTTGATCCCAGCCCCCTGACTCTATTTTACTCACATGTAATGTAACAGGCTAGCATACGCATGGGTTCTACTGGATTTGGAAATGAGCTTGTACCAAGACACGAATCTCCACATCCCAGTATTATCTTTGAATTCGTCGCTCCCTAGTAGTGAAGACCTATGGCTAGCTCCTGATGTCGCCGCATGGCAGCAGCTCCTTACGCGCGACGACGACTCGGGTGTTGGATCTTATTCTACCCAACCTCTACCACAACCGTCCTTGCGTGCGCTATTCCAATGGTTCCTAAATGATGACCTCACGCCACAGAAGCAGCAATATCTTAACCCTCTGACTCTGCGGTTGCTTTTGCACCCCTTGCATGGACTAGTATATAGCTGTCGACAACTACTAGATTGTCTCGGGGAAGTAACATGCTCTCGATCCTTCTCTCCTATCACCAAAGCTTCTACGCACGTCCGAATGCACGAGATAAGATCATTACTGAATCGTTGGCTTGACTTATACAAATTAAGCCTATCAGGGTCGTGGGTATCGACGATATCAGATAGTAATGAGACGAATGATGCATCGATCACAGCAACTCTAATCACATATCACATCATAAATCTGAATACAGTTGCTAGTATCCCCGATATTGAGGAATTGGCACGGCGCGAGTTATCCGATAGAGAACTTCGCCAGTTCTCCCAAGAGGCAGGTTGCTTCGTGCATAATCCTAAAGAAGCTGTGTTTCACGCCGGTCGGATCTTATATCTTCTCCGCGGCCTCGATCGGAAAACGCGACCGCCTTGGTGGCCGGCGGCTTTGTATCGTTCGACGCTCTGCTTGTGGGCATCCAGCATATTCTACGGGCCGTTATGGGCGTCTGCATCATCGTCATATCTTTTGATCGATGAACAGGAAGGCGATAGCCTCGACCCGTATAGTTGGAATCTAGTGAGAGGAGCGAATAAAGATGATGTTGTTGGCTTACCCTGGGACTCCCGCTCACCGTCCCTTGTTCCAGCCTTGAAGAGTCCGACTGGAACAGGAGGGCCAGTCACACTAGAGCATCCTAACCTTGTCTTAGAAACATGTTTATTGGTTTTTGATACGGGAGTACCAACAAGAGTTTGTGAGGGGATTCGGGGTAAGCTAAATCAACTGTTACAGCGTAGGAGTGTTCTTAACAGTAAATAAATGAGTTGCTTCTTGCTTGCAGGTCGGCCACGCTTCCATCCCGGCACACCTCGCGCTGCGAACAGACCTTGTTTCTCAATAGGTATATGATGGTATTTATAGAAATTACATTCTTTTTATTTTAGATGCCCTTGAGAGACGTACCAATCAGGCTCCACATATCTGACCTCCAATTGTTGTAAAGCGGCGCGTTAATGCTCGCTAACTCTTTCGGATCCCCTTTTCGTAGGGCCTGGAAATACCAATCTTCCCTGGCTGTATCTTCGGGGTCAGCGCCGTGCAGCCGCGTTTTGTTCGCGCTACTATAAGGGTGAATAATGTTTTGGAAGACACGACGGCGCTCGGACGAATATCGTGAGAAAAGAGTCTGAGGGTCAATGGTTCGACGGCTACCATGACCTGAGCCACTTATTCCGTTCATGCCATTGGTAGTTGGGGAATGGCGCTTCTCGTGGTCTAAAGAGAACACAATCTCGAGCGCCTGATGTAGAGCATCTGCGTCAAGAAGACCTGTACATAGGCCAAGCCCTCCAATAGGGTTGTTGATGTGGGCGGCGTCACCCGCGAGGAAGCATCGGCCACGATGCATGGTACTCGCAAGCAATTGATGCATCTTATACAAGCTTTTACGCACGACAACATGATCGCTAGGCCGGGGACCATCGATCTGACGTAGGAGGAGCGAGTTGACATATTTAGGTTCGACAACCTCTTCGTCCGTGAGAAAGATACGACTGCCATCTTCTGCTTCCTCGTAAGCTGGTACAGCCATGCTATAACGCCATAGTCCCTTTACGCCTGGCTCAACATGTTCAAGCGGCGTCACGACACCCCAGTACCTAGGGTCTACGGTGAAGTGTACTGGCGGATCTTCAACCACAGGCGCGGTACGGAGAACGTCGGTGGCGATGAAGCGCTCAGGCCAGCTGTGTCCGGCGAGGCGGATTCCGAGTAACTTCCTGATATTAGACTTGCCGCCGTCGCAACCTGCAAGATAGAGCCCTTGGAAGCTCTTTGGCTCCCTTTCTCCTGACACGGCGGTGACAGTAACACCGCTCTCGTCCTGCGAGAGATCTGTCACACGGTGACCCCAAAGAACGTCAGATAGCCCCGTCTTCGTCAATTCCTCCAGCATAATCTCTGCAAGACGACATTGAGCTAGCTGTATAGAATACGTGCAGATCTTGTATTGGCCATCTGAATCTGGACGACTCATTATGTTCCGACACAATACCGACCCGAGTGCTTTTGTCCCTGTCTGGTCTTCGGTAGGAAGTGTCCTCCAGACGTATCCTCCAGAAGGCATTCCTTCCCTAGCCACTTGGTCATATATTCCAGCTTCCTTGAAGACATTATGGACCGGGCCGTAGTAACCGATCGCACGTGGCGCTGCGCCGAGTGTGGTATCCTGTTCGAGCACGATGGAGCGAATGTTACTCTGCGCGAGTCGGAGGGCGAGTAGGAGGCCGACTGGCCCCGCGCCGACAATTATGACGGGGGTGATGCTACCATGCGGTGGCGCGTACGCCTTAGGTTTGACACCACTTTCTCCATTGGTTTTAGGTGCAGGTGTTTCGCTCAGAATATTGTGTTGGGGATTCATTGTACAAGTCTTGACCTTTGTGCTGCTAGATGGTAGATTAAAACGGCGTATACCTAGCAGCATTAAATGTTTCATTCAATGCTAGGTAATTGTGCTATTACCACTCACTTTAAATCTATAACATCGATTGGAGTCATACGAGAATGAAACCATTCACTTCTTCTAGCGTCAAAGGGCTCTCCTATCCCGTCTCTAAACCCGACTGGCGTGCCGGTGGAGTTCCGGATACAAATACGGTCATGGAAAGGCATCCCTCCCGAGACTTACCTACCTACCTACCTAGTACCTATTAAGCAACCTTATTTTCAATACGAATAAGGTTGATTGATAATAGTATATACATACCTACCTACCCGAGTCTACCTATCTTTGATGAAGGGGGGTTTCCGAGAATCCGGTACGTGAATAGTTCTATTGATCCAAGCAACCTCAACCATGGATTCCATCAACACACCAACAGGTTTGCACCATCGAATGCCAATTGTCTTTGGTCCGTTCCCAGGCCCCAGACAGTCATTTGATGGGTCTCACTGGGATGGATCTTCTACAACGAACAAGGAGGCGTTCATAACTTTCAAAACACCAAAGAGCGCAATTGCCAGCTTGCTTCCACCGTGCTTCTCCTTTCAAGATTCCCCTCAGTCGGATGAATGCGCCTATGTGACCATTTCATCTAAACGTCTAGATAATCTCGAATGGTTGGCATATCGTGGATATAATCTTCTCAGTTTCTACATCCACGGAGTTCAGTACACTACTCCGAACGGCCTAGTACGCAAAGGCACATTTCTCCCCGTTCTTTGGGAAGATCTAGCCGACCCTATTATCAGCGGGCGGGAGGAACTAGGATTCCCCAAGCTATTTGCTGATATCTCGATCAGCGAGACTCAGGGCGCCTATCACATGTCAGCTTCGTGGATGGGGTCCCGCTTCATCAATTTCAGTGTGGATGACCTCCGTGAAGCGCAAGGCAATGCAATGCCGCTTGCACCCCCGGAAGCAGGCACGGACGACGGGATTCTTTTGTACCGTCATATTCCAACTCCCGGAAAGCCGGGTGTCTACGAGGTAGACTATCCAGTGTTCGTTTCATATGACGAGGAACGAAAAACACAGGCCGCGTCAACGGTCCGACGTTTCGTGGGGTCAACTGGGGAGGCCCAATGGCATCCGCTAGATTGGCAGAGACTTCCTACTCTACATCACATAGTGAAACGATTGGCAGAAGTTCCCGTAGTGTCTGTTGTGAAGTGTGGTCTGACGGAAAAACTTGGTAACGCAGATTTGTCATCGGCGAGGAATGCCAACGCCTGAACTAGGTACCCATAGGAAGTTTAAGGCATAACGATAATCTTCATAAGTACCTACCTACTAGGTAGTCATACAAATTGATGATATCTTACTTATCGTCGTTGTATTGTCCCCTTGCGCGCATCTGAGATCCGTAGATACCTCTACACCTCCGCTGTATCACATGGCAACGTAATGTATCTCATATACCCTCAACAAACACTCAAAGTACATGTAAGTTACCTAATTGGGAAACGCAGGGGATAAGTCGACGCATAGTCCGACACGACGTAGGTAATTAGCACATGACACGCTTTTCTAGGTAACCTACCTACCTACCTACTGGTCAATGGGTAAATCGAAGTGATAGAGATTCGTAAAAGCCGGAAATTGACATCACAGTACTAGGTATGGAGCCGATGGATAGACAAAAACGATGCCGGTGGGGAGTCCGTAGAATTTCTACCTGGGTAGGTACGTGTCTCACCCGAGTTGCATACCTAGTGACGTACGAGGCACCTACGCCGACAATATCAATTGCCAGAGTATATATACCTACGACGGTAATCTAATATGTATAAATCGAAGACGTCATTGAAAAGTTCATCTAAATGCACCTCGCATACCTACCTGTACCTACCCAAGTAATTAAGAAAACTTTATAAATCATATTTCAACCCAGCTAGCATTTTTCAAGGAGAAACGTACAACACTCCACAACTTCATAATGTCCACAATGGCTGTCAATGGCTCCGCTTCTGTCAATAAGACACCCAACTCTATATCCCCTGTCGCATTATGTCATGTGGTTCTTCGAACAACTCCTGAGGGATATGAGAAATTAGTAAACTTTTATATAACGCTTCTCGGCGCCAAAATCTCCCACAAGTCTCACCGCTTGGCGTTCCTAAGCTATGATTACGAGCACCATCGACTGGCCGTTATCGCCGATTCCAACTCACACAAGCGTGGGTCCGAAGGACCCCAAGTTGGTCTTCACCATGTAGCTTTCGGGTTCGACAAATTGAGCGATCTGGCTGCGGTCTATGAACAGAGAAAGGCTGCAGGGATTTCACCGGTGTGGTGTGTGAACCACGGCATGAGCACTAGCATGTACTACGAGGATCCCGACGGCAACGAGATAGAGTTCCAGGTGGATAACTTTGACACGGTCCAAGAAGCGGTGGACTTCATGGGCTCCAAAGACTTTGAGGACAATCCCGTTGGTGTAGACTTCAATGCTGATGACTTCGTGAAGAGGGTACAGAGTGGTGAAGACGAGAAGAGTATCAAAGCTAGGCCAAATATTGGGAAAAGAGACAGGAAGTGAGCGTCGAACCAAGCTGGAAGGATCAGAGGTGGCAATCGAGACCGAGAAGAGGATCTATATATTCATTTGACCTTCGGCTTATCTACTAGATATAATAAACTGTAGCTGGATAAAATGAACATCCATTTTGCGTGATCGCGAAGGTTGCATACCTACCTTGCT